>NC_041226.1:13504743-13528255 GCF_002837175.3 Physeter macrocephalus | reverse complement strand
CGCGGAGCGGCTGGGCCCGTGAGCCATGGCCGCTGAGCCTGCGCGTCCGGAGCCTGTGCTCCGCAACGGGAGAGGCCACAACAGTGAGAGGCCCGCATACCACAAAAAAACAACAACAACAACAACAAAAAAAAAACACTTAGCATATATTCCAAAAATGTATTTTGATTACCTTGCCTCAAAAAGACAGAGTTGCTGGCTTTTTCAATCTGAATTTGAGTTACCTCCCCACTGCAATACACTATATATTTGTAATTAATCTCTCCCTTACTAACCCTTTCTAGGATTAGAAATTCTGGTTTATACTTTTACTTCCAAAAGACTTTCCCTACTGAGACTTGATTTCATTCCATTCAGTTCAATAAACACCTATTATTTCCTGCTGTGTGCCAGCCATTATATTAGTCACTGAAAGGCCATCTCATCTCAAGAAGCTCATGGTCCAGTAGGATTCAAGTTAAAAACAGGAATGTGAGAGACAGAGGTTGACAAATAAAATACCAAACAATTTTACAAATGGTATCAATAAACTTTTTTTTAACATTATTATTGGAGTATAATTGCTTTACAATGGTGTGTTAGTTTCTGCTTTATAACAAAGTGAATCAGCTATACATATACATATATCCCCATATCCCCTCCCTCTTGCATCTTCCTCCCACCCTCCCTATCCCACCCCTCTAGGTGGTCACAAAGCACTGAGCTGATCTCCCTGTGCTGTAGGCTGCTTCCCACTAGCTATCTATTTTACACAAATGGTATCAATAAACTTTAAGACAAGATTTTACATGAATGAGTCATATTCAGACATATTTTCAGTCACCAATCCTATTTCCTCTGCTTGCAACACTGTTACTTACTGCCCTATAAATCTCGCTTATCCTTTAAACCTCAATCCAGATATCACCTCCTCCAAGTAATCATGGCCTCCACTTCCCACCCAGGTTGGGTGGCTCATAACATTCTCTGTCTTACTGCTTAGACACTGAATTGTATTCATTTCTTTACTTGTCTCTATCTTAAACTGGAAAGTGAGTTCACTGATGACTGGGTCAAAGTCTTTATCTCTGACTTCCAGGCACCTCACCTCTAGGAACACAATAAATATAGGCTGAAGGAATAAACGAATAGATGACTACATACAATAATAATACTAGCTAGTATTTATTGACTAATTTATCTGGCCCACCCACTAGGCTAAGTGTTTTTACATGTGTTATTTTACTTAATCTAATTATTAATCCTGATTTACATATGAGAAAAACAGAAGCTGTGAGAAGTTAAGAAACTTGTCTATATGAAGTTACTATTAAATGGTAGAGCTGGAATTTAAACATTAGCAGTCTGACTTTGAAGCCTGCTCTCTTAACCCCATCATGAATGAATAATGTAATTTTAAAATTGGTATTACACAATTCAGAATGAGACTATTTTCATAAAGCAGGTGCAACAAATTTCTGCTCAGTCTAGTTAATTTAGCAAAGGTTCCATCATGGGAGTAAATATGTCAAAAGTTTAAATTGCCCCACAGATATAGACAAATACTAAATATCCTACTGGAACTAGTTAAGTATAGAGTTGCCCAAAGGCAGGAATAGCCTTTCCAGGAATCCCTGCAACCTGAGGACATCACAACTAAATATCTTCAAGGTACATCCAGCTTTCAAATATCATTGACATAATTCAGCAATTATGCTTGATTTATTAATAACTATAGTCCTAGTTCCTTTTATTTATTTATTTAAAATTTTTTTTTTTTGCGGTACGCAGGCGTCTCACTGTTGTGGCCTCTCCCGTTGCGGACCACAGGCTCCGGACGCACAGGCTCAGCGGCCATGGCTCACGGGCCCAGCTGCTCCGCGGCATGTGGGATCTTCCCGGACCGGGGCATGAACCCGTGTCCCCTGCATTGGCAGGCGGACGCTCAACCACTGCGCCACCAGGGAGGCCCCCTAGTTCCTTTTAAAATGAAATTTTTATTTCTAATTCAATTTCATAAGCCTAATAATTCAGTTTGTCATGTATATAGTAAATTTTTGTACTGAGTAATGAGGTTAAATGTGTACTCAGACTCTTATTATAATTAAAAGCCCTCACCTCTAACTTAGATTGAAGAAGTACAGGTATATTCCCATTCTGTCTGAATTCTACACTCATGGAAAGTCTGATTGCTTTGAGCCAAACCACTCAATAATCTTATACTTAGAGCATCACTGAATAAGGTAAGAATTCGATCTAGCTTTAAGAGTAGACAGTAAGATTGTACTTCAAAAAACTATAGAAAAGAAAGACAAAAGCTAGTTGGCTGTGCAAAAGTAACAATTTCCCTCATTTCATGCTTTTATTCATGAGTTATCGATTCCAGAAGACTAAGTTCTGTCTCTGATCATGTCAACTTCATGTCATCCTGATTGCACAATGGGGCCCAACTTCCCCTTTGGTTAGTTTCCACAGTTTCTCTGTCTTCTGAATGATGCCCTGTGCCTCACCTAGCTGGAACACACAGGATCAGGGTGCCCTTATCACTCTCATTCTATGGGACAGGGCTTTTCCATCCAGCTACGTAATAAGATTCTCAAGTGTATTAGAGCCTGCTTCTTGAAGAGTAGTCCCAGTTCAGCAGCTTTGGCATCAAGGGAGAACTCATAGGGAACAAAACTGGGTTAAAAACTTTCTTTTGAATGGATTTGTTAATATTACTATTAATGTGAAATTCTTCAAAACAATGCTACAAATTTTCATAAATATCTTTTAAACATAAAAGTAAATTTGATTGGTTTATACACCTCTTAATTAAATGGGTAAAGGTATTTTTTGTTTCCCAATTACTGTATCCATGATAGAATATTAATAATTGCTAGAATGAGATAATGCTCAGCATCAGTTCTATTTTCCACTTTTATAGGGATAAAGTGCTAAGAAACTTTAGTCACGTAAACAGATGACAATGAAAGGAATTTTGTTTGTTTAGCAAATGTCATTCAGTTCTTTGTACTCCTTCACCAAAACCACACAGTGTTCTAAAATTAAAAATTATTTTTCATGATCAATCAGCTGGAAACTCAATGAGATCCTTACCCAATACTGCTGAAAACAATGAATTGGAAACTGACTGATTGCAGAAGGATTTACCACACAATCAGTAGCGTCACTCATATTGTCATTTTCTGAGTATTATCACATTAATATTAATTTTCCCCATTATTCTTTGACTTAGAGGCACCTGGTTAACTCTACATGTGCAAACGAGTTAGACAATCAAGATATTATTAGTTCCAATGTATTTTACCATTATAGTTATCTTACTATATGCTTTAAATCATTCATCAAAATGCCAAAACTGTAAGTTTAGCTCATTCAATTACTATTGTATGATTTTATTATAGATTTTGCATCTCTAATCATAAATGAAATTGACCTATAATTTTCCTTTCTTCTTCTGTCTTTGAGATTTTGGTATCTGGAATCTAAGTTATACTGGCTTTGTAAAAAGTATCAAGCAATTTTTGCCTTTTTTACTAATTTATTGGACACCCTAAAACAAGGTGGTATTGGCTACATGTTATTTGAAAGTTGGGTAGAACGAGCCCCCAAAAATCATCTAGCCTAGTGTTTTTATAGAGGAGATTGTTTTGATTACCATTTCAATTTATTTTATTTTATTTTCAATTTCAAGTTTTCTGTTTCTTTCCTATTTCTATTTCTGTTTGACTAAGAACCAACTTCAGCATTTTGTTTTTTCCAGAAATGTAGCCACATCAGTTCTGGTTTTAAATTAATATACAATTGTTCATAATATTTGCTTTATATTTTTTAATTATTTATACATATGTATATAATTATTTACCCTTTGGTTCCTATTTTGTTTTTCTTTCTTCTCCATTTTCTCAGTAAGCTTTTCCATAGGTTTATCTAGCTCATCAATCTTTTCAAGAAACATATTTCAGTTCTCATAATCAAATGTATGAGGTAATTAGATGAAAGAAATACATTCATGAGAAACAATTAAAAACATAAAATGCCTGTGAATAATTATTTTAGAATGTATATAACTCTTATAAAAGAAATTATAAATCTTTATTGCTACAGAAATTAGAATATAGTCCTGTTTCTTTGTTGAAAGATTAATATCATAAAAATATCAGTTCTTCCCAAATTACTTTACAGCTTTAATTTGATTCCAATAAGAATGCCAAAATTTTTTTAGAGAATTTTAATGTCCAGAAAAGGATTTTGAGTTTTCTCTGGAAGAATAATCAGACAAAAACAGCAAAGACCCTTTTTTTCAGGAAGTAGGAATTCACACATAGCAGTTACTAAAATTTGGTATGAGAATATAATAATTTTTAAAAATGCAGTGCCAACATGAGAATAATTAAGCAAGTCAACCTATTTTTAAAAAAATATTTGCAAAGATACCCATGAAGGCAACAGAGACATTACTGTTTACTGAATGCCCATGGTCTTCCCTATGGTAGAGCCATGTGACTAGTTCCAGCCAATGAACAGAAAGTGATAGGCATCAAGGCACACAAAGGTGGGTGGGAGTTCTCCACTTACTCTCATCCCTTGCTCTGCCATGAGGAGTATACAAATTCAGATGTAAACACCCAAAATGGGAATAAGCTGAATCAATCATCATGAAGAGGAAAAAAGATGAAGCTTCCCTAGAGAGTTATCCAATTCTCATTGAATGCTGTGTGAGCTAGAAATAAACCTTGGTTGTGTTTATCCACTGAGATTTGGGGGTTGATTTTTTTTATCACAGCATACATAGCCTAACCTGACTAATAAAATAAATGAGGCATTATATTGGTGTCTTTCAATTTAAAAAAACTTACCTGAGTTGAGTTGAGTACTATGAAACAATGAAGAGGGCAATTATGATCAGCCCCCTGAAACCTTGGAAATAGAGGAAGTGAAGTTGCCTTCGAAAGCTAGCCTAAAGAATTGACACTTAATGGATCTGAGAAAAGACTTGTGAGTCAGAGATATGTCATATTTCCTCATGGAAACTGAGCTTTATGGTTGTGTCTTTCCCCCTGGTCCTCAAATCCCACAAGGATGATGCAGAGTAGGCCAGGTAGGCACCACACACACAGTGGATCAGTTTTCGCAGCTGAGGAAGGCTGAGTTTAAGTAACCCAAAGATTCTATAATAGGCATTAAGCAAACCTGCCTGATCTTTGCTCTGGAAGGAGACATTATTATATTGAAAAATAAGCACATCTGTGGTCTGCTACAGAGAAAGACAATATCTTTATCTTTCAAAGATATTCTCTACACGAATATCCTTGAAAAGAATAGTGTGAAACAAAAGGGCATTTAGTGTCTTTGCTTACAAGATGTGCAGACAAAGGAGAGATACATAGAGAATTGTCTCCCAACAGTCATAAAAGTAAATAAACAATCCAATAAATCTACCATACCTAGTTTGTGTGGGTCTATAACAATCTACTTAGCTCTATCCCCAATTTACTTATAAAGAAAATTTGAAGGTTTCATCTCCATGAAGATGCCTTGGAATTTGGTTGCCTTTTTTTCAGTCAGTTTCTGTAATAATAGGATTACAGGAGAGAAGGAGAAATTAAGTTCAAATTTAAGCTTTATCACTACCCAAATGCCATTTTGATGGACCTTTATTAACCTCTATCTCTAAAGATTCTCATATTTTATAGATATATCAACAATTTTGGCAAATTTCTATGTGCAGTATTTCCCTTTTTCCCTAGGGTAAGATTTCCCTTCAGTTGATTTAATTGGGATAGGAGGGCTTTTTTCCATACTCATAAAGTTGTAAGAAGTGAGACTACATGCAAACTCCAGCCAATGGCAAAGTGAGTTATCGAGTCACTGGCAAAATAATTAAACGAGAACAGCAGCTGTCAGACTGGGCTCAGCAAACACCTATGTATTCAGTAAGAACTTGGCAAACCACTCAAAGTGCTGTGCCTGGATAGAACCAGAAGCTTGTGAGATGGACTCAAGTACAATGGAATAAATGCAGTAATGGTCTATGTGCAGAAAACCAAATGTGTGTGTCATCTATGATAATGGAAAATCTGAGGATTAGATGGTTACATGATACACTGACTAACTTGTCAGTATTTCAGTGTATTAAAGGCTTTAAGACTATCTACGGAATCAAGTCTCAGCCACCAGGCAGTCTTTGGTGTTATATAGTTCTGAAGAGCACTGTAATTTAGGCAAATTACTTCTCAAAGAGAAATATTTTTACTTTCTAAAAAGGTTTGTATTAAATTTTATTTTATAGGTATTTTAAAAGGTTAAACTTCTCTTTGCTTTTGTGCTATAGAAAGAAAAGTTATCATAGTTATATGGAAAGCTAATAATAAAACATGGAATTTATAAAGACGAATGAGGCTCAGAAATATCAGTGTTGCTATTGCCTAGTACCTTTTACAGTTCCAACACCAACTCAAAACAGGCAGGAAATCCCATGGGTACTGAGAGTAGCCTAAATGCCTGAACCATGTGTCTAAATATGAAGTCTAAAACATTTTCTTTCTGAAGCTTGAATGGTACAGTATGGTTTGCTCTACAAGCCATTTACTAAAAATTTTATAGATTTATGGGTTCATATGTAGATATTAAAAGTTCTAGACCAGTTATTTTCTTCTGTCTCACCATAGGAACCTTGAAATAAAAATTCATTTTAAATGCTTCAAGGCTGTTATTTTGAAAAATGATTGAAAACAAGAGTTTTAAACATCACTGGAAAAACCTGGAAAAAGAAAGGAATTGTTCATTCTTGGCTGATACTGGATAAGAAATGTAGAGAATTTAACTATTGCAGGTAAAACCTAGAGATGTGAACTTAGCAGTCACCTACAAAAATATGGGGTAGAAATTTTAAGAAGAATGTAATAATTTTTACCAAAAAAATAAGAAAGAGTTGAAAAAAAAAAAACTGAGACCTTCTCAGAGATATGCAGGAAACAGATTTTTTTAACGCTACCAAAGTAGCGCTGCAACTAGAGGAAAGGGTACATGTTCCATGGTGGTTCCCCAAGTTTTACAAAGCAGTATCGCAAGATTCCACTTGTTATGATGCTGAAGGAGCTTCATGGTTTAGGAAATAATAGGACCGAAGGACTTCTTGGCCCCTTAACATGGTAATGCGTGGTATGAATTTCAAACAGGAAGATACAGAACGTAGCATTTCCTAAACTGGTTTGAACATAGATCTTTCTAGACAGTGTATCTGGCAGAGCAGTGTTCCATGAAACTCTGCAGCAAAGACTGTAGGTTCCAAGTCCTAGACAGCAGAGGGATGGACAGCAAAAAAGAAGGTAGGAAGTAAGGAGAGAGAATAGTTATAAAGTAGAAAGAAATGTTGCCAGAAAAAGGTCTCCTATTGTAGTGGGTTGAACGATGGCCCTCCCCAAAGATATGTTTACCTAGAAGCTGTGAGTGTGACCTTATTTGGAAAAAGAGTCTTTTCAGCTATAATTAAGAATCTCAAGATGAGATCATCCTGGATTAGGTCAAATCCTAAATCCAAAGACAAGTGTTCTTACAAGAAAAGAGAGGGGAGAACACATAGAGGAGAAGGTGCTTGAAAATAAGGGAGACAGAGACTGGAGTAACAGTCTCCACGCTGAGGAACACCAAGGATTTCTGCAGCCCCCGGAAGCAAGCAGAGAGGCAAGGAACACCAAGGATTTCTGCAGCCTCCAGAAGCAAGCAGAGAGGCATAGAACAAATTCTCCTTCAGAGCCTCCAGAAGGAACCAACCCTGCAGGCACCTTTATTTCAGACTCTGATTTCCAGAACTGTGACCGAATACACTGATGTTGTTTTAAGCCACCCAGTGTATGGTAATTGTTACACAGCCTTAGGAAACAAACACCTATATTAACACAAAGATCCAGAAAGAGAGGTGGGGGGCGGGGACGGGTAGAAAAAGAAAATATAAGAGGGAGGGAGAGAAAGAGATTGATATTGAGACAGAGTTAGATTAAAAGAAAAAGAAGATGGAAATTAATTGGCAGGGAGCAAAAAGAAATGAGGATAAGAGAGTCCATTAGGCATTATCAGAATATCTTTGAAGAAATCAGCCAAGAGGACACAAGAAGGAGTAACAGCTGACCTCTCCCCTTTTTCTTTTCCCATGCTCCTTAGTATTATCTAGGAGGGTAACACTTGTTTTCTTAACAAACTTTCTTAATGAGTCTAACGTCTTCTGCTCTTCTGAAGCTCACACCAACTACTTACCCTGCGTGGTAACTTAGCATTTAGATAGCAAGAAAAAAAAAGGAGCTTTTTTTTTCTCTGTCTCTCTTTCCGTCCCTCGTTCCTGCATTAGGCCTTCAGGAAGCAAAAGAAAATCTCAATCGTGGTTTTCACCTGAGTAACGTACAAGGTTGAGACTGGCTATTCATGGATCTGCTTCTCCAAAAATATTCTATTATTAAAATAGCCAAACACAATAAATGTAATTATGATGCATTTAAAAATTATTTTCAAAGCACATAAAAGAAATAAACTTTCATGTACTTAACTGCTTAATTATTCCCACCATGACCAATTTATACATATATTTTTATGTACATATCATATATACTGGGTTTTTTTAATTACAAAAAATGCCCTGTTCATTATAGTCACTTTGAAAACGCATTGAACTATAAAGAAGAAAATATTAAAAATCACTCTTCTTCCAAAACCTTTTATATATATAAATAAAAGTTAAAAAGATATAAAATAAATATAAATGTTTCTGGGGCTTTCAAATTTCACATGACTCCCAAAATAGTTTCTCCACTCTTCTTATTCTCTACTAGAGAATAAGAGAGACTGGAGAGAGACTGGAACACATCAATGTCTCCAGCTGATTGTCAAACATTTTACATTTGCTCACATAACTGGCAATAGAAAGAAACAAATTTTTAAAAATATGTTTATGATTACTTTTATATTATAAAAGTTAAATGCACTCACTGCAAAAAAAATTATAAGAAACATAAAAGTAGGGAGAAAGAAATCACCCATCATTACCATTAGATGGTCACTCTTGACATTTTGATATATTTCTGTCCTTCTACTCATATTATTGGAAATATAATTGAGAATGATAAGTAGCATGATATTATAAACATTTCCCATGCATTAAGAACTCTTTAATAAATAGCTACTTAACAGTTCATCTCATGGCTAATACATTGTGCCCTCAAGCATATCTATAATGTTAAACATTCAGATTCTCTCTGATAGATAATATTATCACAACTTCATTCCACAGCTGAGGCTCCTTGCAGTAGAACATGCATGTGACATGATGCAAAGCAGGTAAGTCCAGTCCTCACCCCTGCCCTCTCATCTGACCCTTTTCCATTTCCTCCTCCAAATTCTTTCCCCATTCTGCTTTCTAGCCCCAAGACGCTGACCTCTATGGATGACGTCAACAGATTTCCATGTCCTCTGGCTTCTTATTAGATTTAGCCAATGAACAGCCCAATCAGGCAAGAAAGAGGGAGAAAGGTAAGCCAGGGTATTTATCCCCCTGGCTGTATCCTCCCAGGTCACTGTACCTCTCAAGACTGCCTTGTTTACACAACCCTCTTCTTGTGTATTCCTCCCTTAGTCCTTCTCAAGTAGGAGTAACTAAAGCTCCCCTACCATTCCTACTCCAAGTTATGAATTATTCCTGTGGTTCTCCTACACTCTGTCCAAACTTTTGAACACAATCCCTTTGTAAATAAAACCTCCTTAATTTATTCTCATTTGACTCTGTGCTGCCCTATCAACTTGGGACCTTTCTGCTCCATCTCCTAATGTGGATATTAAATAACGGGAACAATAATGAACTACCTTCTAAAACCAAAATAAGTTTCTTATCTGAGATTTCATGATAACTACTGAGGTCAATACCTTTAACTTCAAACTCATTAGGCTTCTCTCACCCCTTTCAAACCATGGGTAACTGGCAGCAGATCCTAAACATCATCCTTCTTTAGATGAGTATCTCATGACATTGGCTTTAATATGGAGTTTCTTTGAAGATACAAAATGAAGAGTTTGGTGTAAGCTCTAGATAGACCAGCAGAGGCCAACAGAATTACTTCCATTTTATAAGGAGTACTATAATGAAGGTGTACCCAAAATGGAAAATGTGAGTTCATGGTGACAATCAGAAACAATTACAAGCTTTATATATTACTAAAGAGAAAGTTGTTATTTATTTATGCCTGCCAATGGTTATCCAGAATTTGCCTAGATGCTCAATATTAGGTGTGTAATATGAGATTTCTTTTAATTAAAGTTATTTTTAACATAAATTTGTGTTTGACCCATATTTTCTGTTGCTTAAATTTTTTAACGTAACTGTGCATTTATCCCATGTTTTAGATATCCTACATACTGCTAGGAAATGGGGTACATACCACTAGCAATGTCCCATGAAACATTATTTAGGAAAATTCATGAAAAATTTCAGATAGATGTACCACAATTTCAAGTATGCTCGCCACCCATACCTCTTTGTAAAGATAAATGGCCCTCCACCGGTCAAGAATCCAGATTAAACTCTTCAAATAATGCAAGAGTGACAAATGTGTCTACCAGAAGTCCACTGCCAGTCACTCATAACAGATTGCCATCAGCTAGGTCCTCATTAGAATTCATTCTCTAGCTATAGGTTATTGAGAAATCAGCTGAGACATATATTGAAATATCATTGAGAGATATTCATTTAAAAATTTTCAAAATCATGCTAAGCTAATCCCATTCTATAACTTACTTTTCATTCATACAATCATTAACCAATATTTACTGAGTGCCTATCTTATGCAAGGCAGTATACTAGGCATGAAGTGAGAATGAGTGAAAGGCCAAAGAAACAGAATTTCTAGGGGATTTTTTCCTCCTGTTTTTAACCTATGATTTTTCCAGATGGACTTTAGAAATATTTTGGTACTGGTGTAAGAATAGACAAACAGGGCTTCCCTGGTGGCGCGGTGGTTGCGCGTCCGCCTGCCGATGCAGGGGAAGCGGGTTCGCGCCCCGGTCTGGGAGGATCCCACATGCTGCGGAGCGGCTGGGCCCGTGAGCCACGGCCGCTGAGCCTGCGCGTCCGGAGCCTGTGCTCCGCAACGGGAGAGGCCACAACAGAGGGAGGCCCGCATACCACAAAAAAAAAAAAAGAATAGACAAACAGCCTTTTTAATATATCAGAAGTAGCTCAGAAACAATTATTTTATATGTAAAGATTTTGCAAATGACAAGGATGTCTAGAAATTCACAGAGAGGAAAAATTATAGAGCAAATGGCATTGGAATAATTGGTTAGTAATTAAATGGAAAAAACGTACATCCCTTCAACTCAACACCATGCAGTAAAATAGAGAGTACATTCCAAAATCAAATATAGAAAAATCAAAAGACAGCACAATGGTAGTTAACGCTCCCTAAGGAGTTTTCATAAAGTTGATGGGAAAAAAATTACCTAGAAAAAAGAAAATGAATTGGAAAATTTGACTAGATAGAAAGGTAAAATTTCTCTGACAAAATAAAAAAATACTACGAAAATAATAAGATAAACAACATATTAGGAAATGTATTTGTAGCCAGTGTTTAACAGTTTAATCACATAAATGACCTACAAATTGATGAGAGAAATACTAAGACACTAAAAGTTCAACTGTCAAAGGACATGAACAAATAACTTGCAAAAGAGAAAATGAACTATATACATTAGCCTAGAAAATACTATCATGTGGAAACTAATTTGGCAACATGCATCAAAATGATAAAATATCCACTAATTTATAAATCTATCTCAGTGAAATAATGTTAATATCAGAAAAGGTTTATGTACATTATATGTAGAAATTTGAAGACTGTCTAAATGATCAGTGATACAGAAATAGTTAAGTAAACTATGGAACCTGCACTCAATGACTACCCAAATATTTTACAGGGTGGCTTCGAAAGTCTACCTAATGACATGAAAAGCAATTATGACTAGTTAACAGAAGCTGTTTAGCACTTATGTAAGATGATTGCAATCATATAAAGAAATTATATAGAAAAGAAAATGACTAAAGTTTGAATAAAGATATTCAAGTCATAATCATTTATTTGGCCAGGACCAGTGTATGATTGATATATAGCTTTTCCTAATTTTTAATTTTTTTCTAAGCACTTAATACTTGAATTATGAAACATTTCAAATAAATACATCAAATAGACATTTGGCAGCCTTGTCCATCTAAATTCTTCTGGGAACAATAAGTCTACAAAAATGTACAACTATCTTCAGACTGAACTATCAAGGCATAAAATTATATAAATTAATTGCTGTGTAATCAACATTACATTCCATCATAATTCATAAATGCTGCAGTCCTTCTGGTTTTATCATTTTAATACCTCATAAGTACTTTAAAAAATCTTTTCCTCTTGAAAATTGTGATTCAACACTAAAGTTTAAAGATATTTTTGGGAAAAGCACAAATGTGTTTTTAAATTTTTCTCTTTAAATGATATTACCATGAACAGCCTTTTAAATATTAGAAAACCTAATGCACACACCCACTCATAGCATTACAAAGTCAAGATTTAAACAGGAAATCCTGCTGCTGATATCTCAAACACACACACACTTCATGAACGAAGTACAAGTTTTCAGATTGTGGCTATAGATTTTCTGAACCTTGCTAAGACTTCTTGGTCTGTTGGTCTATAACTCCTTCTTTCCAGAGCTTAGCAGATAGTGGTGCTCAATAAATATTTACTGAGTGAATATGTGAACTAATAAGCATAATTTACTCCCATTATCGACATGCGTCTGCTCCTAAAGACATACTGACAGACTTCATTTTTCCAATAGCATAAAATTCATCACATGTACAAATATCATTGAGTATCACAGTAGACACTAAACAATATTCAGAATAGGAAAAACTAGAATTAGGATAAATACTATCTACTCAAGAAGATTCATTAATAAGAAGAATTAGTAAGAAGATTCTTCTTCACTATTTTCATTAATAGTGTTTCTCAAAAAAAAAAAGGGTTCTGTATTTCCCTAAGTGGATCATAAAAATAGTAAACACATGTCATTAGGGTATATCGGTTGGGGTTACTCAACAGTATTTGGCATTTTGTGCTGGCAGCAGTGTTTTTTGCAGCTTTGATGAGAAATAATTTACATATCATGTAATTTACCCATTTTAAGTGCACGATTCAGTAATTTTTAGTAAGTTTGTTTAGTAAATCTGGAGAGTTGTAAAACCAATACTGCAATCCAGTTATAGAACATTTTCAACACTCAAAAAATTCTCTCAAGAACATTTACGGTTAATCTGTGCTCCTATCCCAGCCCCAGGCAACCAGTGATCTGCTTTCTATGACTACACATTTTCTTTTCCTGCTTTAAATAGAGTCAAACAATATGCAGTATTTTGCACTTCCCCTCCTCTTAGCACAATGTTTTTGAGGTTTATCCATGTTGTAGCAAGTATCAGTATTTCGTTCCTTTTAATTGATAAATAGCCTTCTGTTGTGCGGATAAAGCACATTTTGTTTATCCAGTCACTAGTTGATGGACATTTGGATAATGTCAGTTTTTCTCCTTTATGACTAATGCTCCTATGAACATTTGGGTACAAGCCTTTGTGTGGATAGAGGTTTTCATTTCTCTTGAGTATAGAAATGAAGTAGAATTGCTAGGTCACATGGTAAATGTATGTTCAACTAAGAAACTGCCAAACTTTTCCAAAGGGACTATACCATTTTACATTTCTACCAACAACATATGAGGCTTCCAGTTTCTCTACATGGTCCCCAATGCTTGGTATAATCTTTTCTTTTTTTAAAAAATAGCCAATCCATTGGGTGGGTAGTGGTACCTCACTGTGGCCTTAATTTGCATTTCCCTAGAAACTAATGATATTGAGTACATTTTCATGTGCTTCTCAGCTATCCATATGTATTCTTTACTGAAATGACAATTCAAATCTTTGCCTATTGTTAAACTGGGTTGTTAGTCTTCTTACTCTTGACTTCTAAGAGTTTATATATATATATATATGTATGTATATATATATATATATATATATATGCACATCCTTTATCAGATGTTTTCTTGCAAGTATTAGATATAAACTTGCAAATATTTTCTCCCAGTCTATGGCTTTTTCTCCATTTTCTCAATGGTATATTGTGAAGCACAAAAGTTTTAATTTTGATGAAATCCAATTTATCATTTTTTATTTTTATGACTCAAGCTTTTAGTCTTGAGAAAGAAATCTTTGCCTAATCCAAGGACACAAAGATTTGCTCCTATGCTTTCTTCTAAAAGTTCATTCTATGTCCTCATGTTCAGCATAAGTGTTTGAAAATATTATAACAGGAGAAAGAAAAGATGTAGTTCCTTGGTGGTTTGTGTTTCTTAGAATGTCGTCTTCTTTCTGTTTTTGAAGCAAGTTCCGGTTCAAATGGAAAGCATATCTCCTCAGGGCTGTCAGCATCCCTGCATACTGGGTCCTGGATGTAACAAAATACATTTATCTTGTACTTGCTTTGACTCTCACTGAACTACCTGCCACACACTGTGAGTCCACAAGAATTCTATGTTCATGGAAGCATCGCACAAGTTATATGTATTTAGGGCAGCCAGAAACAATGGACATGCATATTGAACAAGATCTGCTCACATATATGTTCCATTGTCCCATTAGACTTAATGGACAATATACACAGGCTCAAAGCTAAAATTATTAAGAATTTCAGGTAGATGGCTTCAGAGCCCTGCTAAACACAGGACTCTGTGTGACTGTACAGGTCCAAGCCCCTAAAACTGGCTCTGACAATACATTTTTTCATAAATACCATTAACAGATTGAGGATATTTCCTCCTATACCCAGATTTTTAGTGGGTTTTTTGTTTGTTTGGCGGGGGGGGGGTTGTTTGTTTGTTTTTTATCATAAAAGGGATATTGGATTTTGTGAAATGGTTTTTCTGGTGTCCACTGAGATGATCATGTAGGGGTTTTTTTCCTTAATTGATGTTCAAATATTAAGCCACTCTTTCGTTCACAGGATAAACCCTGGAATAAAACCCAGGTATATAATTAGTTTATATGCTGCTGCTTTTGGTTGGTTGGTATCTTCTTAAGGATTTTTGCATCTATGTATATGAAAGATATTAGTCTCTAGTTTTCTTTTCTTGTGGTGTTTTTGTCTGGCTCTGGTATCAGGGTAATACTGACTTGAGAATGACTTGAGAATTGTTCCTTCCTCCACTGTTTTCTGAGAAAGTTTGTATTTGGTATTATTCTTTATTTAAATATTTGATAGACTTGACTAATGAAGCCAATCTGGCTCTGGGCATTTCTTTATGGGAATATTTTTAATAACTAATTAAATATCTATATTTCTTTTAGATTTATGCAGATTTTCTCTCTTACTGAATCCATTTTGGTAATTTGTATTTTTCTAGAAATTTGTGTTTCATCTAAGCTATCTAATTTGTGGGTATAGTGTTTTTTATAATATCCCTTTACACTCCTTTCAAATTTCTATAGACTCAGTATTGATGCCACATGTTTCATTTATGATTTTGGTATCTTGAATCTTCTTTCTTATTTTCTTTGTCATTCTAATTAAGGGGTTTTCAATTTTCTTGGTCTTTTCAAAGAACCACTTTTGGTTTCACTGATTTTTCCCTATTGTTTTTGTCTTCTATTCCATTGATTTCCACAATAACTTTTATTATTTTATTCCTTCTGTTTACTTTGGGGTTTGTTTTTCTTTTTCTGTATTTCTATATTCTATATTTTCTATTTTTATGTTTGTCTATATATTCCATATTATTTTCCTAAATTATATTTCTATATTTAGTTTGTATATCGTTAAGATTAAGGGGGAAGTTTAGATTCTTGATTTAGGATCTTTCTTCTTTTCTGAAATAGGTATTAAAACTTTAAATTTCCCTCTAAGCATTGCTTTAACTGCATCCTATAAATTTTGATATGTTGTATTGTTTCCATTCAGTTCAAAATACTTTTTAATCTCCATTGTTATTTCCTCTTACACTCATGGGTTATATAGAAGTGTGTTGTTTAATTTTGAAAAACACGGGAGTTTCTCAGATTTTTTTCTGTTGTGAAGATCTAATCAAATTCCACAGTGGCCAGAGAACGTACTTATAATTTCAATATTTTTTAAAATTGAGACTTGTTTTGTGGCCCATCAAATGGCCTGTCTTGGTGAATGTTACATGTGCCTTTAAAAAAATGTGTATTCTGTAGTCATTGGGTGTATACATCAGTTAGGTTGAACTGCCTGTAGTATTGTTCAAGATTTCTTTAGCCTTGGTATTTTCTGTCTAGTTGTTCTATTAATTATTTAAAATAAAGTATTTAAATCTTCAATTATTGTTTTTAAAATGTCTCTCTTCAACTCTGTCATATTTTGTTTCATGTATTTAGGGCTCTATTGTGAGATGCATATACATCTATAATTGGTATATCTTTTTTTTAAATATCTTTATTGGAGTATAATTGCTTTACAATGTTGTGTTAGTTTCTGCTGTACAACAAACAAAGTGAATCAGCTATATGTATACATATATCCCCATATCCCCTCCCTCTTGAGCCTCCCTCCCACCCTCCCTATCCCACCCCTCTAGGTTGTCACAAAGCATAGAGCTGATCTCCCTGTGCTATGCAACATCTTCCCACTAGCCACCCATGCTACATTTGGTAGTGTATATATGTCAGTGCTACTCTCTCACTTGGTCCTAGAGTCTCTCATACAGAGAGAAGTAAGTCAGAAAGAGAAAAAGAAACATTATATGCTAACGCACATATATGGAATCTAAAAAATATGGTACCAATGAACCTAGTGGCAGGGCAGGAATAAAGACGCAGATGTAGAGAACGGACTTGAGGACACAGCGGGGGGAAGGGGAAGCTGAGACAAAGTGGTATATCTTTCTGATTGCATTGTCCCTTTCATCATCATGAAATGTCCTTCTTTGTCTTTAGTAATATTTCTCATCATAAAGTCTATTTAGGGGCTTCCCTGGTGGCGCAGTGGTTGAGAATCCGCCTGCCGATGCAGGGGACACAGGTTCGTGCCCCGGTCTGGGAAGATCCCACATGCCGCAGAGCGGCTGGGCCCGTGAGCCATGGCCGCTGAGGCTGCGTGTCCGGAGCCTGTGCTCCGCAACGGGAGAGGCCACAACAGTGAGAGGCCCGCGTACCGCAAAAAAATAAAATAAAAATTAAAAAATATATAATAATAAATAAAAAATAAAGTCTATTTAGTATGATATTAATATAATATCCCTAGCTCTATTATGGTTATTGTTTGCATGGTATAACTTTTTCCATCCTTTTACTTCCAACTTATTCATCTCATTGAATTTAAGATGTGTCTCTTATTGATAGCTTATAGTTGTATCTTGCATTTTTATCCAGTCTGATAATCTTTGTCTTTTGAGTGGTGTGTTTAACCCATCTATATTTAATACAATATTGATATGTAAGGATATATGTCTGCATTTTTCTCTTTGCTTTCTATATGTTTCATGTCTTTTTTGATTCAACACTTTTTATTTACTGCCTAATTTTGTGATGTGTGTATACCCTTTTAATTCCTCTGTTAATTCTTTACTATATTTTTTAGTTATTTTCTTAGTGGTTGGTCTCTGCATTTTAACTTATCACAGTCTACTTCAGAATAAAACTAACTAATAATTCTGGTAAAATATGCAAACTTCGCTTCAGTATATCTCCTTTTCTTCTCCTCCTTTGTGTTATCATTATATCTATTATCTCTACATATGTTATAAACTCAAGAATACAGTATTGTAATAATTGCTTTATACAGTTTTGCCTTTTAATGAAGTTTTTAAAAGAAATGAGATAAATGTTAATAGAATCTTTTTATCCACACATTTTGTCATTTCTGTCATTCTTCATTTCTTCAGTGGATTTGAGTTAATGTCTGGTGTCACTTCCTTTCATACTAAAAGACTTTCTTTAGTAGTTCTTGTAGGACATATCTGTTGGCAACTAGTTTTCTCCACCTTTGTTTATTTGGGTTTTCTTTATTGTGTCCTTTTCTGATGGTTCTGTATGTCGCCTGGAAAGCACATTCAAAGTTCAGACCATCAAAACTGTCCTAGCTTTTACTGTCCACCAAGCTCTCTGGAGTCTTCTCTATGCATGTGACATTCTATCAGTCACAAATGCATGGGTGGCTTGGGCACATTTCTGTCTCTCCTGCACACACACATAGACTCTGGTCAACCTGGGATATGTGGAGAGTTTATCAAACCCTATGACTGTTTCATTTCCTGGAAATCCCAGTTAAATTCCCAGCTAGTCCACCCATCCATCCAAATGGGACCACAACCTCAGTCCAGCAAAGTTGCTGGTTCTCCCTGTTCTCTTGGATGGCGGTGTTTTGTTTTCTGTTTTGTTTTGTTTTTTGCGGTACGCGGGCCTCTCACTGTTGTGGCCTCTCCCGTTGCGGAGCACAGGCTCCGGATGCGCAGGCTCAGCGGCCATGGCTCACGGGCCCAGCTGCTCTGCGGCATGTGGAACCTTCCCAGACCGGGGCACGAACCCGTGTCCCCTGCATCGGCAGGCGGACTCTCAACCACTGCGCCACCAGGGAAGCCCTGGATGGCAGTGTTTTTAACTCAGGACTTTATAACAACCACAAAAGGGTTCATTCAATAAGAACTTAACCTGAATTGTAAAGTTACTTGTAAGTAGTTCATTAGCAATTAATTTAAGCATGACTGTAACTACAGTGTGTGCATGACTTTATTTTACAATTACAAATTCCTCTTCTATAATGGATTGATATGGAGTAACTGTTAAAACATGAATTCTAGATTCAGAATGCCTGGATTTTCACTCCAACTCTACCATTCCTAACCTTGAAACAACAATGAAAAGTTTACTTCACTATAAAATAGGACTGATAAAAACAGTGTCTAAAAGTTTAAAGTGAAGATTAAATGAAATCATATGTCTAAAGCATTCGGCACAGTGCCTGGCATGTAGTAAACACCCACTATAGATTATAAAGCCCTTGGTCATGAATAATTTGGATCACATCACTGCCCTGGTCCTGATCTTGCTCTCTTTATGTCATCCCAGCAGTTTCCATCCTGCACCTACTTTTTGGTTTTTTCGAGGTTTGCTTTCCCCATGCCAGTTCCCACTGGGCAGGTCATTTTCCTGATGCAAATGCTGATATATCAATGAAAGAAAGGAAGAGGGAGGGAGGGAGAGAGGGAGGGAGGGAGGAAAGAAAGAAAGAAGAAAGAAAGAAAGAAAGAGAAAGAAAGAAAGAAAGAAAGAAAGAAAGAAAGAAAGAAAGAAAGAAAAAGAAAGAGAGAGAGAGAGAGAGAAAGAGAGGGAAAGGAAGGAAGGGAGGGAAGGAGGGAGGAAGTATTGTCTGCAATTGCTCAAAGCTCAGTTACCAAAGTATGGATCTACTGCCTCATCTATATGTAGTTCATTGAGTATATTTCTATCACTTGTATGCTAGTATTTCTTTTCTCTCTTTCTAGATACTTTTGCACCAATCTGCATAACCCAGGAACTACGGAAGTTAGGGCATTCCAAAACAAACTGTTTGAATGTTTGTGAATGTCTTCTGTGCTATACAGCTGCAGAGGGAGTGACTCTTAGGTGAATATACTCTTGTCTATACTAAGGGATTTCTCTGAGACTCTCCTCCATTCTTTTGTTCCACAAAGCTCATTCATTTTTCGTTATTTCCTGCCTCTTGATACAAATATTTATCTGATTCAGGATCCATTTTCTCTTGGAGCTGAGCCTAGTTTAACACAGGGCTTTTCTATTTAACTGTTTCACATTTAGTACATGTATGTTTACTTATATTTGTTAGAAAATTTCAACCACTTACCATATTCCTGGGTAATGGAGTGAAAAAAGTAAAGCACGGCTAGTCCAAATTTAAAACCTAATTACTTGGAAGTATTTATCCATCGTTTCTCTCATAGAATCTATGCAAATTGAATTAAGTAAATGTCTTCTATGTGTCCTTGTGGAGTTTATAATCCAACAAAGATGCTCCTAATAGGTTATATTTTTTGAGTGCTTACATACCCCAGGCATTATTCGAAGTACTTCGTATATATTATCTTGTTTAAACTTACAACAACCCTATGACTTTGGTATCATTATTATACCAATTTCACAAATGAGAGAATTATAACTCAGTGAAATGAAATATCTTTCCCAACGGCACAATCAGGAAGAGATCAAACAAATTTAACCCCAGGGCCCTGCCATCCGCTACTCCATTTTGTAATAATGGTCAACAATTGCAGAGTACTTACTACCTCTTCTCAGTACTATACAGCTACTCTTCTCAGTATCACATAGGTATGACTCCTTTCATCCTAACCACAATCCTACAAAGTCGTAATATTATAATCCCCACTTTAGAGATGGGGAAAATGAGGACAGAAAAATTAAGTAATCCCATAAGGCCACATGATAGGAACTGGTGGACCCAGGGTTATAAACAACGCATATTATTAAATCCAGTAGTACAGAAGCACCTCACAGCACCTGATTCTTGTAAGCAGTGTGCTTAGATAAGGGAAATCCCAGAGAAGTTTTCAGGTTTTTTCCTCCTACCCTTTTGCCGGACTGTCTCTCAGGATGGGAAGGGAACTCAATAGAGTTTTTTTTAAATTACGTTTTTATAAAAATGGAAATTATTTTGGTCAATTAAACTATTTATGCATTTATTCACAAATACTTAATGTTACCAAAAGGACATTAATTACTGAGTGAGAGTATCAAATCAAAACACAAATCTAGCCAAAACCAAAACATCAAAAACTGCCTCTGCAAGGATTTGAAAATGTACTAGAAGAAAAGTACTACCACCGATAATCTAATTATGTTGCTGTCTTCCAGTAAAATTTACCAGGAGTAACAATGTACTGTGTTAGAGTCCGAAGATTCCAATGCTTCTTTCTAAAATTGAATTCTTCAGCTTTATCATTTAAAACTGTAGAGTATAATGATATGCTATATAATAGTATGCAAGTTTTAAAGAAAAAATTTTTTTCTTTTTCCCTAGTAGAACTGATACCGTGAAATTTTGCTGGCTGCCTATGACCAATTTCAGCATTATTCAGGAAAAAAAAATGTCATTAAGTTTTACTTGTATGCATTAATATTAATTTAAAAATAAGTAAATATAAATGGATTAGGTAGCAAAAAATACAACTCATTCATAATACAACCATAAAATATTAAACATTATACCTATATCAGCTGAAGTTTTACAGATTTAGAACAATATCCTAAGTATCCTTGGAAAAGTGCTCAAGAATAAATGAAACTTTAAATTTTCTAAGAAAGAGTTTTAAGAGCTAATACTGGCTACCAGTCACATGTATAAATCTTCCCAAAAATCTAAAAATAGGAATGTGTTAAACAGAATGAGCAAAGACATAGAGAACGGCTCATCAAGCATTCCCAGCTAGGAAAATGTGGCTTTGCCATACATCATTCAATAAAAAACAGATGGGGAAAACTGGTTGCCAGAAAGAAAGAAAAGATATACAGCATGTTATAATTATGAGATTCGAATAAACAAAGAGAGGGAGAAGAATATTTCAAAGCAAAAAGGCAAAGTTTCTTCCATGAAAGCTCTCTCCTGAGTAGGGCAAACTAAGGATAAAATGACATCCTCTCAGAAATATTAAGTGCCCCTGGAATGGACGTCTTTTAATCATCTAGAAACCACCCCCCCCTTTTTTGGTTATAACACCCTAAATGCTTTGCCACCCCTGGTACTTGTGGTTCAGAGGTCCCATCCAGGCTCCTTGTCTTCTTCCTGATCTTAGAGGAAATGCTTTCTGTTTTTCACCATTGAGAATGATGTTTGCTGTGGGTTTGTTGTATATGGCCTTTATTATGTTGAGAGAGGTTCCCTCTATGCCCAATTTCTGGAGAGTTTTTATCATAAATTGTTGGATTCTGTTTGCTAGTATTCTGTTGAGGATTTTTGCATCTGTATTCATCAGTGATATTAGTCTGTCATTTTCTTTTTTTGTAGTATCTTAGGCTGGTTTTGGTATCAGGGTGATGGTGGCCTCATAGAATGAGTTTGGGAGTGTTCCTTCCTCTGCAATATTTTGGAAGAGTTTGAGAAGGATGGGTGTTAGGCTCTTCTCTAAATATTTGATAGAATTCTCCTGTGAAGCCATCTGGTCCTGGACTTTTGTTTGTTGGAAGATTTTAAATCACAGTTTCAATTTCATTACTTGTGATTGGTCTGTTCATATTTTCTATTTCTTCCTGGTTCAGTCTTGGAAGGTTATACCTTTCTAAGAATTTGTCCATTTCTTCCAGGTTGTCCATTTTATTGGCAGAGTTGCTTGTAGTAGTCTCTTAGGATGCTTTGTATTTCTGTGGTGTCTGTTGCAACTTCTCCTTTCTCATTTCTAATTTTATTTTTGATTGTTATTTGAGATTTTTCTTGTTTCTTGAGGTAGAATTGTATTGTTATAAACTTCCCTCTTAGAACTGCTTCTGCTGCATCCCATAGGTTTTGGATCATCGTGTTTTTGTTGTCATTTCTCTGTAGGTATTTTTGATTTCCCCTTTGATTTCTTCAGTGATCTATTGGTTATTATGTAGTGTATTGTTTAGCCTCCACATGTTTGTGTTTCTTACTTTTTTTCCTGTAATTGATTTCTAATCTCAGAGTGTTGTGGTCAGAATAGATGCTTGATATGACTTCAATTTTCTTAAATTTACCAGGGCTTGATCTGTGACCCAAGATCTATCCTGGAGAACGTTCCGTGAGCACTTGAGAAGAAAGTGTAATCTGCTGTTTTTTGGATGGAATGTCCTATAAATATCAATTAAATCTATCTGGTCTATTATGTCATTTAAAGCTTGTGTTTCCTTATTAACTTTCTGTTTGGATGATCTGTTCATTGGTGTAAGTGAGGTGTTAAAGTCCCCCACTATTATTGTGTTACTGTCGATTTTCTCTTTTATAGCTGTTAGCAGTTGCATTATTTATTGAGTGCTCCTATGTTGGTTGCATATATATTTATAATTGTTATATCTTCTTCTGAGATTGATTCCTTGATCATTATGCAGTGTCCTTCCTTGTCTCTTATAACATTATTTTAAAGTCTATTTATCTGATATGAGTATTGCTACTCCAGTTTTCTTTTGATTTCCATTGGCATGGAATATCTTTTTCATCCCCTCACTTTCAGTCTGTATGTGTCCCTAGGTCTGAAGTGGGTCTCTTGTAGACAGCATATAGATGGGTCTTGTTTTTGTATCTCTTCAGCAAGCTTGTGTCTTTTGGTTGGAGCATTTAATCCATTCACGTTTAAGGTAATTATCGATATGTATGTTCCTATTACCGTTTTCTTAATTGTTTTGGGTGTGTTTTTGTAGGTCCTTTTCTTCTCTTGTGTTTCCCACTTAGAGAAGTTCCTTTAGCATTTGTTG
>NC_041226.1:13473809-13504056 GCF_002837175.3 Physeter macrocephalus | reverse complement strand
CTCCACTTCATTTAGTTGTTTTTCTGGGGTTTTATCTTGTTCCTTCATCTGGTACATAGTCCTCTGCCTTTTCATCTTGTCTATCTTTCTGTGAATGTGGTTTTTGTTCCACAGGCTGCAGGATTGGAGTTCTTCTTGCTTCTGCTGTATGCCCTCTGGTGGATGAGGCTATCCTCCATTAGCTTTTATAACTGGACATGACAATACACTTTAGTCACTCTGAATATCTCCTGAGTTTCAGGTATATCCTAGTAGCCCTCATGAAGAAGGCATTCCTAAATCACCTTGATAATCAGGGCCAATCACTACAGCCAACATTCTAATACCCTTTTTACCTCTTCATCCATGTCACAAGCACCAGAATCATTAGAGCTTTGTTTCTCAGAAACAACCTCCAGAATCACATCACAAAATTGGCCTGCTAAGAGAGCTGCTGTTACTTCTGTGGAAATAGTAAATCTATTCAAAAAAAAAAAAACCTCTACTGGCTTTTCCCTTTCAAATTCTCTCAGATCTCTGAGTCACAGGCAACTATCTCCCCACATTAATGAAACCTAAGAGAGCTTTTGAAATTCCAAACATTAGAGTGAAAAACTTTATCAAGAGAACTAAATTGTGAAAATAAATAAATCAGTCAATAAAGAGAAAAAGTACATCTGGTTTTTAAGGACCAATAGCTACCAGCTAGGGCATTTACTCAATATTCAAATATTCTACATAGAAAACAGGCAAATAAGTATTGCAATCTGAGTAATTTCACTAAAGAATCTATTCTATACTCACATGCATGTTAAGTGAAATGTCTTACTGATTAACACACTATATAAATTTGGCAAATCTGTGTTGTCTACTCAGTTCACATCAGGAGATTACAAATTTTATTTAAAATGTATTTAGCAAGCCACTTCAGGACCTAATGAGATAAGGTGGATAATACTTAAGAAAAGTTGATACAACAAGCAATGCATTCCTGTATTTTTATATATCTGGAAACTTTTAATCATATACACAGAAAAATGGTTTTTAAAAATCATATTTAAGTTTATGAATCACATGAACTAACAGTTATTATAACTGAAATGGTATTTAGAAACGTGAGTTCTTGCAATAACCATAATGGATCAAAAATATATTCTTTCTTTCTCTACTAAATAAGGAATAAGCCCCCCCCCGCAAAAAAACCTACTATTCAGCCCAAAAAGCATTAATTTTTCTTAAGTTAACAGAGTCTTAGGGAAATTCAAGACTTTTTCTTACTTTTTTCCCTTCTCATATTCTCCCCCTAAAATGAAAATCTATTGTAGTAAGTGTTTAAAAACCCTGGAAAACAATCCTGACCATAGAATTTGATAGATTAAGTGTGAATTATTACTTAAGCTTCCAAGTGTAAAAAGCAAATCCCTGCTACAAATTTATCTAGGCTTTTTTTATTACGTGTTTCTCCCACTGCAGGCATAAATATCATTTGGGTCTTCCTGCATGTGTGTCCTTCTTAGATAGATGGCTTAGTACCAGAACCCTCTTTATTCTTTCAGAGTAAGCACAATTTCCAAATCCTATGTAGTCTGAAAAATATGCTATGAAAGATCAGTCAGCACTGATGTAGACAGCCAAGTTCTCCAATGGCAAGAAAGAAAATTAGGTGCTGGAGAAAGAATGTGTCCTCTCTCTCTACCTGGAAACACTAGATATTGTAGATTCTAGGGGCCATGAGCAGCAACTTACAATTTGAAAATTACTTGCACCAAGAGAATATTGGTGATGCAGAAAACACATTTCCTTTGGCTCAGGATTCACTTGTTACTACCGTCCATTTCCTGATTCCTGTAGAGAAGTGGGAGCAGTATATGCATATACTTAAATATATGAATCTGAGCCCTACCCCGTTCAATTATAATTAACAGTGAGTGGTTGTCAGCTTGGTGCTTTGTGACCACCTAAAGGGTGGGATAGGGAAGGTGGGAGGGAGATCCAAGAGGGAGGAGCTATGGGGATATATGTATATGTATAGCTGATTCAGTTTGTTATAAAGCAGAAACTAACACACCATTGTAAAGCAAGTATACTCCAATAAAGATGTTTAAAAACAAAACAAAAAAACAGTGAGTGGTTGGTTTCCATATGCAATGAATAAAGAGGAGATCAGTGATTCTCATCAATATAATTCATCTCCTCCATTTACACAAATTCAACCCTCTAGGTGGAGTCCTGAAGCACCACCAGGACCCTCTATTCATGCAAAGGTAAGGTTGTGAGTACCTGATAAATTTCACCCTTAAAAATCTTTACAATGCTTTTTGCTCAGCCTTCCTCTCTGCACTCGGTATTCTCTCATCCCAGTCTGATTCTTCTGTTTCCTTCCCATTCCCTCTTACTTAGACTCTCCACCTGGAGTGATGGCCTAGTTGTTTATCTTACCTGGACTGGATTTCACTCCCATCTCCTAGACACAGCTTTTTTAACACCGACCTTGATTTCCAGAGTCCCTGTTGCCACACTAAATCCAGCTCCTATAACTCTGACCCCCAACACAAACCTCATGAAGAGTTGCTATATTTCTTGGAAAAAAGTGCAGGGTACAAGGAGATAGAAGCAGTCTGTTTCCCTAGGTCAAAAGCACCACTGATTTAATAATAAGGAAAAGTGGAGGGAGATGCTTTACATACAACCTTCAACTGTAATACATATGTAGTCTCAGAAATATAAGACTGCAAAGAAAACAAAGACACATTTGAATGAAGGAAAAGTAATACGTAGTACACTTCCAGTTAACCATTGCTCTCACCAGCGCAACCCTACATTGGTCCCTTCAGAGAAAATGCTCAAAAATTAATCTCTTTAATTAAGCTTTTAAAATAAATCTATTTAAAGAGATGAGTTAAAATTTAAAATGTCAGATTACAGTTTAAGTAATGTAGTAGAGTTCAGTGAACTAAAGCAACAACCATGTAACAGCTTAAAAGGGTTGAACTGCAATTCTACTCTCTACATCACACACAAACCTACAGGGGAGATTTAAAATATAGATTCCTAAGTTGCATTCCAACCTGCCAAATCAGAATCTCCATGGGTCAGGATAAAAAGTATTTTTAATAAGTGGTACTAGTAGTCTCTGAAGGAACCTTTGTCAATCCCTGCTCTAAGAGTGGTGCTTTAGTTCTCCATTTTATCTTGTGTGCCTTTCCTCAAAATTGCCATGAAAACAGGTAATCGAAATGCCAACTCTAAGGTAAATAAGAAGTGGAAATCAAAACAAAAGACCTAATACAAATCTACTGATTGTTATTGACTCTGATCGATCAAAATGTTTTTGATATCTACTTCCCATCTTACAACCTCAGTGTACTGTGGTACTTAAGAACATAAAATTGGGAGACAGGTGCCCTGGTTCCAATCCAAGCTCAGTCACACACTAGCTCTATGACACTGAGAAATTTCCTCCGTTCTTCGTTTTCCTCAGCTGAAAAATCCAGAAATAATATTAGTATCAACTTCATAAAGTCATTGTCAAGATTGTTACTAAATACATGCAAATTGCTATGAACAATTCCTAGCATACAGAAAGCACTCAAGAATCTGAGTTATAATTAATATTATTTTCATTATAGCATTGCAGTGGGTGTTAAAGAGTTGGAAAGCTATTAGGTTCAACTTATATAAATCAGGCTATAAAATATTGCAAATTACTATTTCTTTTCATAGATATTAAAATGTCCTTCTAGTTTATTAGAAACAAAAATGTTCACATGCAAAAGAACTCAGTAATAATAATAATAAAGTGTAGCATATATGTGTATACTCGTCTTATAGACACGAATACTTCCAAGACTAGTAAAACTGAGCACATAACTTTTAAAAAGTAAAGAGAGCCTTTGGTGGATTTATTCTCAAGTTGTTTGGGTCTAGAGAGTCTTAATTTCTCAAAAGAATCCTTGCCCAAGTAAATATGTCCCATGACACATGAATGATAAATGCATTGCATACTGTGGAAGGTTTTCTTTCCAAAAAACAGTTATCAACTGCTTAAATAAATTCCCAAAAAGCAGAAGAACACCATACACGTGGTCAAGCCCTGAGTTTCTTGTTTCTGTCATTTAATTGCTCTGTATTTGTATCTGGCTTTACTACAGCAAAGTTTAATGCATGGAATTTGCCTCAAAGCTGAGAATAACAGACTCTCTTCTTTAAGATTTATTCTATACAGCATAATTTTCTGGGGGGAAAAAAGTGTGTAAAAGTGCTCTGTGGCAACATATGTGGAATCACGGGTAAAATGGCAAAAAGAAAACATGTCGAAAGGAAACTTCAGTGACGGGTGAAACCCTCTGTCAGATAAATTTAACTTTATTTAAACCCACATGTCACTTATTATTTATAATTTTTCAGGGTCTAACGGTGAGTAGGGAAACAAAAAGTCAATTCATTAAGTAGGAATATTTTAAATTCATGTACACATGTCAAAATTTTATTGTGTTAAGAATTGAGGAAACATACTCCCTCTCACCCCTCCAAAATATGCAGGCTACCTGCTATTCTTTTAAATATTAGACCAATTTTGTGTTTGTCTCCTCTGCCCCTTTAACCACGTATAAGTTTTAAAACTAAAGATATAGCATTACAGAAATCTTTCAATGTTAGAATGGAAAAATAAATAGGAGGACTAAAATGGGCTTGTTTCTCAATCCCCAAAGAATTAACATGGAATACTGATTGCTGCTAATTTAAATCTACTTTGAGTTCCTATCATGCCAAAGCACCCGGCTAAGTAAAAGGTGTTATCCTTTTTCCTCTAACCCCCATTCTCTTTGCTTAGACCCTCAACCAACCAGAAGGGGGAGTGGTAGGATGAGGCATATGAAGGAAAAATTACTACTAGTGAAATCGTGCAACTCAGATTGGGACTTCAACCCAGTCAAAACCCAGACTGGGACTCGAACCCACAGTCTTTTAACTGAGATCACACACCTGGTCTCGGGCCTTAATGAAGCTCAGGTTCTTGATGTCTCATCACAGAAGTGATAGGTAAGAAGTGGATTTGTTTAGAGAGAAACACACTCCACAGACAGAGTGTGGGCCATCTCAGAAGGTGAGAGTGGCCCCAGGGTACGGGGTTGTCAGTTTTTATAGGGGTGAGTAATTTCATAGGCTAATGAGTGGGAGGAGTATTCCAGCTATTTTGGAGAAGGGGTGGGGATTTCCAGAAACTAGGTCACTGCCTACTTTTTGACCTTTATGGTCAGACTTGTAACTCTCATGGCACCTGTGGGTGTCATTTAGCTTGCTGATGTGTTACAATGAGCATATCCTTAAGGAGTAGTGGAAGTCGACTGGTCCGCCATCTTGGACCTATTTGGTTCTAATCAGTTAATAGTCCTCGGGCTATATCATTCTTTTAAAAGTTGTGCCCTGTCCCTTACCTCCTGTTTCACTAGTCCGTGAGCCCCAGATCTGGCTGGGCAAGAGTGGGAGTTGAGGCTGTGTGAGGAGAGGGAGAAACTTTAAAATGGGTATGAGATTAAAACTTCAATGGTGTCTGGGCTGGATATATTTTTAGTATATTACTTAGTATATATATTCTTGGTATATTACTTGAAAATAAGGAAATCATTAAAGCTGCAATTTACTGAAGGTTATAGGATCTTGCAGAGCTGTCCCCCAGGGGCAGGGAGACATGGTAGAGCATTTTTGACGCTGGGGGAAGGGGGGAGGAGTGTGGGGGATAGTCATTTCCTACTTGTACACCTCTAAGTCCAGGTCATTTAGTAAACAGGTTACATTTTGAATAAACCTCCATTCACTAATGTAAACTGTTTCTCTGTTCTCTGAAAGAGCCCAAACAAAAGAGCTTTGGTATTTTCATTTAGACTCTCTATTGTGTAGATAACTTCTTAGATAAATGAGGAGGTATATCTTGTTATAGTTTTATCTTCCTTTTTTATAATTCAAACTCTAATCTAAATCAATGAAAGATTATCTACTATTATTTTCACCAGCTTTTTTGGAGGTGGGGCAGACAAAAACAATTCCAAGTTTATTTTTTAAATGACAGAAAGCAATAAGTATAAAAACTACAGGTATGCTTAGAGTGCATACATTCCTTATATAGAAGCTTTTCAGAGGATAGGCTTTACAGTGGTTTTCTGTAAGCATTTACTTCACAGTAAGCAAATGCTTTTGCGTTCACTTATCCAGATGAAAATGTGACTAGGCAAAAAATAATAATAATAAAGTTTTTGCTAGTAAAATTCATGTTTAATAAAATCACACATATTTTCGGTAACTTGAACTGAATTTTTAGTTCTTGTCTACCACAGCCAAAGGAAAAAAATTATTTCCTGCACCAACATTAGACTATGTCTCACCATGTATTATCAAAGGGGTGAAATCTACAGTCTATATATATACACAGACATGCAAAAATATGATTTTCTGTATTTTGAATTACTTACCTCATCTTGGTTCTCAAGCTGCCTTTCCAACTTTGCCAACTAAATATATCCTGGTGGTTTTATTGGAAAATAGTCTATTTAGAGTAATTACTTATTTCCAGATCTGTGCTTTCCCTGGAAGAAATTTCTAGATTTCTTCCCAACATGGCCCCTAGGTATGAGAAAAACTTTCCAATCAGCAAAGGGTAGGAAGTATCTGGTCTTTATGATTTTCTCTGATTGCCCAACTTATCCTATTTAGTCAGAGCATTGACCTCTGTTCTCACTGTGCCTGTTAAGATGTACCCTGGCCTGTCTGGTCACTGCATACCCTGACGTAGCTTCCACAGAGATGTGGTTGCTCCTACTTGGTCTATTTAGAATTAGGCTCGTATGTGCTGCTGAAACTCATGGAACTTTGCTTTGCCTCCAGTCCTGAAATGCTCACACACTCTGTGGCCTCATTATCCCAACCTCAGTCTTCTTATGAGTGAGTCTCTCAACACTTTCTTTTCCCATCCCTGACCTCTATTACAATAGTCAAGGTTCTTTGTTGTAAGCAACAGCAGTAGACTCTTCGAGCAGTGGACGGTAGGGGTGGGGGAGAAGAACTGTAAGAAAATTTTGCATGTCTTGAAGGAACACTGTGATGGTTATAAACCAGAATTGAATCTGGGCTTCTAGAAACATAATCCAAAGCTATGCCATAGGACTTCTACTTCTGAGTAGAATATAGTAGGTGGCAGCAGGTCAACATTTCTGCTGCAGCAACTAGAAAAAAAATTGATGAATTACAAGAATTATATTCTTAAAATCATTACTGAGCTATGAAAACGAAGAAGACTAGAAGAACTAAAATTCTAGTCTTCCCAAGTGAGCTGATAATCTTTTTGTCTCTGGAGGGGAATGTGCTGATTTTTAAGAGCAGTCATGAGGATCCAGGTTGGATTAGGTAGAGGTATTTTACTGAGGAAAAGGAATAAGTGAAGCCTTTGGAGTTCACATGGACTAGAATGATATATTAGAAACTAGAGTAACTCTGAAATCATGATCTGTTTTCCCTCAAAGGATATTTCTTGAGTTCTGAAGTAGCACAAGAGCCTGATGTTCTAGGCTGGAAATAAAGTAAAATTCAAGTCCACTATAGTGAGAAAGGCTGCCTCAAACACTCTGATGGTCTCCCCCTCAAGATCTTTGCCTGATTTTGGAATTACTTGTGATAGGAAACCAATGAATTACGCTCAAGAAATCTGAAAGGCACAACTGAATCTCCCAGTTTCTCAGGGCTGAAAATATGGTGATTTTTCAGATTCTCAGTCACAAAACTGGGAGAGCAATGCCCAAGGAATAGGGTCAAAACACTAATTCCTAGGTCTTCCCAAAATCACAACCCCAAACCAAGCCAGGTCAATCCTGGGCTGGATTGAGGTGATAGTTCCTCCTATTATCTGTCTAACAGAGTAAAAGAGATACCATCTCTGGCAGAAATAACATCATCGAATGGACATTCTGGATCTGAAAAATATAATACCTGAAATTAAGATCTAGTGAGAGATGCTTAACAGCAAAGTGGACACAGAAAAAGGCAGGATTACTGAACTCTAAGATAGGCCAATAGAAAATATGCAATTTGAGGCACAGAGTGAGAGAGAGACCAAAAAACAAAACAAACAAACAAACCTACAGGGCATAAGAAACATCTAAGACACAGTCAAAAGCTCTAATGTACATGTAAAATGAAGTCCAAAAGTAGAGGAATGGAAGAAATTGAGGCAGAAGTAATATTTACAGAGATAATAGCCAAGACTTTTCCAAAACTAATAAAAGATAGCCACACAAAGATTCAAGAAACCCAGCAAGCCTATAGCAAAATAAACACAAACACATCATGGCTCTTAACAAACTGCTGAAATTCCAAGACAGAAAAACAGAGTAAAAGCAATCAGAGAAAAGAAAGACACTGTTTCCAGGACAGCAACAGCAAGACTAGCAGCTAACTATCTAATGACACTATGGAATCTAGAAGATAATGAAATGGCATTTTTTAAATGCTGAAACAAACAACAAAAAGAACACTGCTAATCTAGAATTCACTATCCAGCAGAAATATCTGCCAAAAATGAAAGCCAAATTACAGATAAGAGGATTTGTCACCAAAAGACCCACACTAAAAAACATACTACTATTCAAAGAACTTTTTTTTTTTTTCACTTTGCAGTTTGCTAGGAAATCATTACATTTTTGAAATTTATGTTACAAAAGCAGGATCTGAGTTTTATGTTGCCATCAAATAGTCTATAGTTTCTTTCTAGGGGAAAAAAGAAAAAAGAATCACACAAGCTAATTCCCCTTCTTGGGTCACTATCATGGCTTTCTACAGACAAAAGTATTGAGTAATTGCTACTTTTTAAAAATTTTGATATAATGACAGCAATTAATTTTGTACTTTGTGCACTTAGACATGCAATAAATAAATACAGAAATGTATATGAATTTTTTGGTTTTCAGTCCAGAGGCATTGAAACAGAAATTAAAGAAAATGCTAACATCTATCTTTAATAGCTTTGTAGAGTTTAAAAAGAATTTTCACATATATGATGTTATTTAATGCTTACAAACTTCTAGATAAATTAATGGTATTCAAATTTTATATATAAGAAATGTATCTCCAATGAGTTAAGCAACATAGTGTATCTTTTCTCAAGTTAGGTGGCAGGAAAGTTTGGGAAGAACAAAATAAAGCTAAGCCTCAAAGAGATTAAGTACCCAGCTTTCTTTACGCAAAATGATCAGTTCTGTCTACTATCTAAAGCAAACAAACAACATATGTATGTATATGCGGTATGTATATCTGTATATTTATTTTTATACATAAAAAATGTAAATATTTATATTCTAAAATCACCATATATTTAATAAATGTGATCTTTCAAGCAGAGAACAGATGAAAGCAAAACCATCAGAATAAGTTTTTAACTGTCTAGCAATAGACGGCCTTTAGTGTTATTTTAATAATGAGGTTAACACGTCTCCATCATTTTAAAGTACCTGAAGCAGATTTTTCTTTAATTTCGAATTTGAGATATTTTAAATAGAAGAGTAATATAACAGACATCTGTGTACCCACAATCAAGCATAAACAGATGTTAGCACTTTATCACTTTTCTTGGTTTTTTTATTTTTGATTTTTAAAGAAAAAATAATTCCCCCCATGAGTCCCCTCATTTCCTCCCCCAAATTAGCCAATGTTCTGAAGTTGGTATGTTTTATGCATGGACTGTATATACATGTAGCTATGAACAACTAATCCTAGTGTTTTTAAACTTTATATAAAAAATATGCTTTCCGACATACTTAAAAAACAATATGTTGGGTATTCATCCACGTTGAGGACATGTAGACCTTGTTCATTCATTTCATTTTTGTGTGTATGGTTCCACCATAATGATAAACCAGAGTTTACTTATTAGTTCTTAGACTGATGGACAATTAGATTATTTCCCATTTTTTGCTATTGCAAAAGCATGGCAATGAATATTTTGGCATGTCTCTTTCTGCCACATTGGAGAGTTCTCTAGGGTAGATAACCTGGGACAGTTGCTCTTGCTGAATGGAAGGTGTGTTCATCTTCAGCTTTATTAGATATTGGTTAATGGCACTCCAATTGTGCTATACCAATTCATACTCTCAGTAGTAATTTTTAACTGAGCCCCTTTCCTACATCCTCACCAACTCCTAGGGTTACCTGACATTGTATAATATTTACCATTCTAGAGGATGTAAAAGATAATCTCATTATTCTTACAATTTTAATAGGCTTATTTGCCATTTGGGTCTCCTCATTTGTAAATTTTCTATATATACTCTTTGACCATTTTTCTTCTAGGTTGTTGGTCTTTTCCTTTTTGATATGTAGAAATTCTTCTACAGAACTAGTCCAAAATTAATCTAGAGAATAATTCTTTGTTATGTGTATTACAAATATTTTCTCCCAATCAAAGTAGATAAATAATATGCCACAGCACTGGACTGATGAGAAACACTTTACCTTCCAGTAAGCACTAGATATTACAATTTTCACTGCTCTAACTTCCCTGCCAGGAGCACCAGTTGCTAATACCACCAGCATTGATGCTCATCCTACATTAGAATTTGACCTTATAACCATTCCTAATGTCACTTTCAAGAAAGAGTAAGAGTTCCCTATCACTTCTTTCTTTACCCTCTATGTCCTCAAAGTCTTTCACGGCTGTGTGATGGAGGTACAAGAGAGAGTGAATATCTAGCATTTTCAGGTTTTCTAAGAGAGATCATCTCTATCCCACTCAAGAAGAGGAGGCTCTCCCAAGTAGAAAATAGTTTAGATATTGTGTGGACTAAACAAGTAACAAATGTCCACTTCATTGCCCTTTATTAGCATTAATATTTAAAAGCATCTACAAGCAAGTGAAACTGATTCTCACCCTACTTTCTTGGAGCTTTTGATCTAGAATCATTTTTCTTTTAATTGCAGCAAATGAGATAATTTTTCTATGGTTACAATGATTCTTCCAAAGAGAAGAAGAGATAAGATCCTCATATTCCATGAAGATGAACTACAGGTCATCTGTAAACTTATAACTAAACTAAATTTCTCAAAGTACACTGAGAACCAACCACAGCACAGAGTTCACAAATTCTTTTCATAAATAAGACGCATTAACAGAGTCCTTCTTAGCATCGACCATTTGCTAATCAGATCCTTGCCTTTCTGACTCACAAAGCCCAATAAAGAGGGCTTCCCTGGTGGCACAATCGTTGAGAATCTGCCTGCCAGTGCAGGGGACGCAGGTTCGAGCCCTGGTCTGGGAAGATCCCACATACTGCGGAGCAACTAAGCCTGTGCACTACAACTACTGAGCCTATGCTCTAGAGCCCAGGAACCACAACTACTGAGCCTGCGAGCCACAACTACTGAGCCCGTGAGCCACAACTACTAAGCCCGCATGCCACAACTACTGGAGCCCATGCTCCACAACAAGCCACCACAATGAGAAACCCATGCACCGCAGTGAAGAGTAGCCACCACTCGCCACAACTAGAGATAGCCTGCGTGGAGCAACGACGACCCATTGCAGCCAAAATTAAATAAATAAAAATTTTTTTAAAGCCCAATAAAGAAGAAAACAGAACTTCTAAAAATAAAAGAGACTTTGGTTAAACACAAACTTGGGTTTAAATCTTACTTTAGTTTTTATTGGCTTTGACCTTGGGAAAAATCCTTTAATTGCTCCAATCTTTCATTTTTTACATTAAAATAAGACTGAATATTTACCTTGCAGTGTATTATAATGATTCAAAACTACATATACTAAAATGCCAATTACATTTTTTTTAACTTTTAAATGCAACATTAAGGAGACAAAATATCTTCAATGAGATTTAGAAAGCTACATTTTTTCCTTGGCGAATGGAAGAAAATACAGGTTAATAAATTCTGCCATGGAATTATGAGTACCTAGGAATAAATACAAAGAAAAGTTTCTCTGCTCTCAGTGTTTCCACAGACAATTTGAAAACAAGGAAGAATCTGATGGATTCAATTCTTTAGAAAAAGAAACTAAGCAAAAGGAAAATAATTGACTTATTGGATTTCTTATCATTAGATAAGAAAGACTAAAACTTTTAAAATATTTCTTTCATGTTTATATAAAACATATTTGGGCTTCATTAAAAATATTTCTTCAAGTATGTTCCAGAATCATCAGAGTCTACTCTCAAAACCATATTTTCTGGGAAAAAGTGGACTGGTTAAGAGTAATTATTTTTAATGTGAAAACATCTTTCGTGTCCCTATCTCTGTCAGGTACTTCCCCATTGAAGATGATTAAATCTGAATCTCACTTGTGAGATTATAACATGTAGGCAACCCAAAACATTTTAAGAAACTGACTTCACCAGAAAGTCATGATTTGTAAATGTAAAGTTAAGTATGAGAAACTGGTACATCTGACTACATTATGTGTTCACTCAGATGCCAAAACATCACTTCAATTTCTTATTTAAGCATCAAGAAGCAAGAGTAAAATGTGTTTTTCTTTCATGTGAGATAACATTATGAGGCATTTGATCAGTAAAAAATGAGAAAAAAATTTTCCAAAAGCAAAAGTGGAAAAGTATGTAAAAGCAAATTCAAAGTACCTCAAGTTTCTACCTTCTACATTTGTAGGGGTATATACTTTATAAATTATATTAGCAAGAAAATAGGGAGCAGCAGTTGAAGGACTTGAGGAACCGTCTTGTTTTCTAAAACACATTTTTTTGCTTCAGCAATACAGGTCACATTCAAGTGTTTCCTTAGAGTCCTAGAAAAAGGAAATTCTTCTACAGTATCAAACTTTTTATAATATTAAAAAGTTATAAGAAGTATTTTTCATGCACATTGAAACTTCCTTAACATAGAAAACATTCTGAAAACTCGAAAAAAATTTTCCCACTTTTATAATGAAGGTGATTGTATCCAAAAATTGAGTAAAACAAAACTAAAAAAATTAATTTTTCTCTCTAGTTTATGGAGTATTGAGCCACCACAAATCCAGAAAGATTGAAATCGGTTACTTAAGTTATTAAGGAACATTCTTCATCTATCTTCTAATTAATCAAAGGGAAAACTAAGGGACTGAGTGACTTGATCAGGACTGAGTGGCAGAAATGAGTCAAGGTTAGAAACTGATGGCCTCCTAGCTGGCAGGCTTATGCTCCTACATCTATATAACACTCCCTCCCAGTGTTTGGAAAAGTGGCAGGGAATAGCTGCATAACTGCATATATGATGATGATCTCAAATCATCAATGGAATGATATACTAGATTTTCGTAATAAGTTTCACATTCATTTATTCAAATGTATTTTTCAATATCTTCCCTATGCAAGGTACTATGGTAGTCTTTGATTATACATTAACATGAGCCATGCTCTCATAAAGCTTAATGTCCAGTATGGGTGAAAATTTTTAAACCAATAACCCCACAGTGTATCATTATAAATGGTGAAAGTGTTGTGATAGAATAATAAGAAGCATTTACTTTAGATTTGGTAGTCTCTTTGTGAAGTGATAGTTAAACCAAAATGAAAATTATTAATATAATTTATCCAGTTTAATAAAGAGAAAGAGAGCATTTCAGACAGAAGTAACAAATTCAGGGCCAAAGGTGAAGAAGAACTCAGCATATTTACAACCTGGAAAAGCAGCTTGTATGGCAGGAGCATATTTAATGAACAGAAATGGCACAAGATAAAGTTCAAAAGCAAGTCAAGGGTCATATTATCTGTGATCTTGTTAGCTTAGATAAGAGACTTTTATTTTATCATAATTAAATATAAAACTGTTAATGTTTGTAAGCAGGAAATGACGTGATCTTATTTTCATTTTTAGAAGACTATTCTGGACACTGCATGAAGAATGGACTGGAAGGCAATTAAGAGTAGAAATTAAGAGGCAAGTAAAAATGCTACTGCAAGTTAGACTGACCAAGATAAAAGAGAAGACTCAAATTCCTGAAATTAGGAATGAAAGAGAAGGAATAACTACAGACCTAACAGAAATTTTAAAAAGGATTATACGAGAACACTATTAAGAACCAAATACCAACAAATTAGGTAACTTAAACAAAAGGGGGAAATTCTAGAAAGTCACAAACTACCAAATCTGACTCAAAAAGAAATAGCTAATTAATAAACCTATAACAATTAAAAAGATAAATTAGTAATTTAAAAGTTTCCTGATGGCTTCCCAAGTAAATTCTATCAAATATTTACAGAAGAATTAATCCCAGTTCTCCTCATAAAAAGAGAAGAGGAGAGAGAAGGAAAGGTCTCTGTGAGATTAATATTACCAAGATACCAAAACCAAACAAACACATCACAAGAAAAGAAAATACATTTCTTATTAACATAGATATAAAAATCCTCAACCAGTATTAGCAAACTGGATCCAGCAGTAAAGTCAGCCTTCCATATCCACAGTTCCACATCCATGAATTCAACCAACCATGAATCAAAACTATTCTAAAACAAAATTCCAAAAAGTTTCAAAAAGCAAAATATGAATTTGCCTTACACTGGCAACTATTTACAGGGCATTTACATTGTATTAGGTATTATAAGTAAACTAGAGATGAATTAAAGTATACAAGAGAATGTGCATAGGTTATATGCAAATACTATGAAACTAGGGACTTGAGCATCTGTGGATTTTGGTATCCACAGGGTGTCCTTGAATCAATCCCCTTCAGATCATCAAGGGACGAATGTATATAAAAAAGGATTACACACCATGACAAGGTGGGATTTACTTTGAGAATTCAAGGTTGGTTTAACATCCAAACACCTATATTAATAGATGTTTAAGACACCATATTAGTGTCATATTAGTGGTGTCTTAATATAAGACACCATATTAATAAAATAAAGAACATGATCACCTCAATAGACACAGAAAAATATTTGAAAACATCCAACACCCTTTCACAATAACAAAAACACTCAAACAACAAGGAGTAGAAGGGAAATTCCTCAGCTCAATAAAGAACATCTAAAAAAACATCTAGCTTCATAGTTAAAGGTAAAAGACAGAATGCTTTGTCCCTTAAGATTAGGAACAAGACAAGGGTGTGAACTTTCACCACTTCTATTCAAAATTGTACAGGAAGTTTTAGCAGCACACTTAGGCAGCAAAAATAAATGAAATACATTCAGATGGTAAAGGAGGAAGTTAAACTATCACCATTTGCAGTTGCCATAAGTTGTACATAAAAGTACTAACATGCACTAAAATAACCACTAGAACTAATAAATGAGTTCAGCAAGGTTGCAGCATACAAGATCAATATTAAAAAAATCAACTTTATTTCTACTAACAAACAGTCCAAAATTAAAATTAAGAAAGAAAAACTTATAATAGCATCAAAAAGAATAAAATATTTAGGAGTAAAGTACAAAACTTAGGAAGTACAAGTCATACACTAAAATATACAAAATATTATTGAAAAATTAAAGAAGATCCAAATAAATGAAAATATACCCCATATTCATTAATTGGAAAACTTAATATTGTTATGACAGCAATATTCCCCCAATCAATCTACAGATTAACACAATTTGGATCAAAATCCTTGCTGTCTTTTTTTGCAGAAATTGACACACCTGTTCTAAAATTCATATGGAATTCCAAGGGACACAAATTAGCCAAAATAATTTTGGAAAACAAAAGCAAATTTGAAGTACACGTCTCAATCTCAAATCTTACTGCAAAACTACAATAATCAAGACAGTGTGGTACTGGCATACGATAGACATACAGAGTAATGGAATAGAATTGAGAGCTCAGAAAAAAATCCATGCATTTACAGTCAGTTGATTTTTGACAAGGATGCCAAGACTATTTCAATAGGAAAAGAATAATCTTTTCAACAAATAGGGCTGGGAAAAATGAATATCCACAAGTAAAAGAAAGATATTGGACCTCTGTTTTAAATTAAAACAAAAATTAACTCAAAATGGATCACAGACCTAAAGGTAAGAACTAAAACTATAAAAGTTTTAGAAGAAAACATAGAGTAAATATTCATGACGTTGGGTTAGCTCTTACATACAACACCAAAAGCACAAGTGACTAAAGAAAATTAGATAAATTGAAGTATGTCAAAATTTTAAAATTTCTGTGCTGCAAATGATACCATCAAAAAAGTGAAATGACAATCCACAGAATGGGGGAAAATATTTGTAAATCATTCATCTGATAAGAAACTTGTATCCATGATATATAAAGAACCCTTACAACTCAATAATAATAATAATAAAAACTAATAGTAAGAACACTTACAACTGGATAATTTTTTTAAATCTAATAATCCAATTAAAAATAGACATTTCTCCAAAAAAGATATGCAAATAGTAATTAAGCATATGAAAAGATGCCCAGCCCACATCATTAATCATGAGGGAAATGTAAATCAAGACAACAATGAGATTTTATCTTTACAATTCATCTTCACTAGCCTTCAATAGTTATAAAAAAAAATTAGCAAGCCTTGGTAAAAACATAAAGAAATTGGAAGTTTCATTCATTGCTGCTAGGAATGTACAGCTAGTGTGGCCACTTTGGAACAGAATCTGGCAATTTCTCAAAAATTTTAAATGTAGAATTACCATATGACTCAACAACTCCTCTCTAAAATATATATCCAAGAGAAATGAAAATAAATGTTCATGCAAAGATGTGCACACAAATATTCATAGCAGCATTATTCATAAGAGTCAAAAAGTGGAAATAGGGCTTCCCTGGTGGCGCGGTGGTTGCGCGTCCGCCTGCCGATGCAGGGGAACCGGGTTCGCGCCCCGGTCTGGGAGGATCCCACGTGCCGCGGAGCGGCTGGGCCCGTGAGCCATGGCCGCTGGGCCTGCGCGTCCGGAGCCTGTGCTCCGCAACGGGAGAGACCACAACAGTGTGAAGCCCGCATACCACAAAAAAAAAAAAAAAAAAAAAAAAAAAGTGGAAATAGCCCAAATGTCCATGAAATGATGAATGAATAAGCAAAATGTGTTTTATCCATACAATGGAATATTATTCAGCCATACAAAGTGATGAAGTACTGATACACTGTAGAACATGAATGAACCTTAAAACCTTATACTAAGTGACAATATTCAGTCACAAATGACCACATATTCTTGGGTTCCATTTAGATGAAATGTCCAGGATAGGCAAAAGCACAAAAACAGAAGGTAGATTAGGGGTTGCTTGGGGATGGGAAGGGGTAGGCAGGGATATGGGGAGTGACTGCTAATGCATTCGCCATTTCTTTTTAGGTGATGAAAATGTTCTAAACTGAGATTTTGATTATGATTGCACAATGCTGTGACTGTAATACAAACCACTGGATTGTACAACTTTAAAGACATGAATTTAATGGTATGGGTATTATATCTCAATAAAGATGTTTTTTAAAAAAGAGAAGAAAAAGAATGCACTGCACTGAAGAGACAGTGGAGTTGTGAACCAGAACAGTGGTAGTGGGTATGGAAAGAAATGTATATACGTGATAGATTTGATATAGAGGAGAGGGAGAGAGGGGCATGAGACAGGGCTTCCTCTTTCTGGCGTGATCAACCTGGTGTATCAGAGTGTCATGGGCTGAGATAGGAAGATCTGGGAGAAGAGCCACTGGGAATATGGAAGGAGAAATGATCACAAGTTCTGTTCGCTATACCTTAGTTTTCAGGAACCTAGAAGACAAGCCAGTGGAAATAACAAGTAGGTGGCATGAATTTGGTAGTGTCCAGCAGATAAATGGCACATAAAGGTCATGGAAGTAAATGAGATCAAGTAAGGCAAGATTGTAGACATAGAGATGAAAATGGCTCAGGACAGAGCCTTGAAGAGTTCCAAAATGTATAAGTTAATTAAGTGTGATAATGACTCCTTAATGCCTATAATGGGGCATTTCAGCATTCCTGATAGCCTATGTTGTGTATATACACTGGATTCTTTCCTTTGAACCAGATGGAACATCTTACAGATTTCTTCATTAATTAGTGAGTTAAATAATACCTTTGACATGTGTTTATTTTATATTTGTATGAAAATCATAGTTTTACCTTTTTAAACAATTATCCTGCAAACAGACAACAAATGAACTTATTTACAAAACAGAAACAGACTCACAGACTTGGAGAATGAATTTGTGGTTACGGGGTGGGGGAAAGGTGGGGGAAGGGATAGTTAGGGAGTTTGGGATTGACATGTACACACTGCTATATTTGAAATGGATAACCAACAAGGACCTACTGTATAGCACAGGGAACTCTGCTTAATATTGTGTAACAACCTAAATGGGAAAAGAATTTGAAAAAGAATTGATACATGTATATGTATAACTGAATCACTTTGCTGTACACCTGAAACTAACACACCATTGTTAATCAACTATACTCTAATATAAAATAAAAAGTTAAAACAAACAAACAAAAAATCCTCCCATGATTTCACATTGTCCTTCAAATAAACCAAAATCCTTAAATGAGCAGTAGTGCGCTGCATGATCTATCCATCTCACCTGCCTCACTGCTTTTGCTTCTCCGATTATTTCTGGTCTTTAGTTCTTCCATTCCCCATGCCCTTTCCCACTTAGATTCTTCACCAGGTCCTCTGCCTGGAGTTCCTTGCTTTCTCTGCCTTTCATCTCTTTACTAAGTATCTCCTAGCAATCATCTGTATGGTGTTTTGTAACCATTTCTGTCCAAGCCAGGGTCCTTCATTCTCACACAGAAAACATTTAATATTTGTTGAATAAATAGATGAGTGAATGAATGTTACATAATCCCAGCTCCAATTGTTCTGATTTGTTGGTTGTATTCTTGAAATTCATGGAAAGTATGCAAGGGCATCTGCTTTTAAGTTAATGATTTAACGGAGCCAAATGTAAGATGTGAAATAAATTTTTTTCCTCTAAATTCAATTGTCCCTGTAAATGGCCAAAGCAAACTTCACCCACAGCATGCATAGCACAGTACGTAGCTGCAGAGCCAGATTTCCACTGCCTGTTTCTCACTGTCACTCAGTCCCTCAGAAATTGGATGTGTTTTTCTCTGAGGAAAAAAAAAAAAAAAATGGCAAGAGCAATGTGATCCATGTCTCTATGCCTTTTAGGATTCAGTCAGCCCCAGGGTTTCTCCTAGGAAGGAGGTTCTCCACAAATGATTTGTGTTCCTGACCGGGGTTGGGGAAGGGAGCTACCTCTGCAGGTCAAGAAGGTAGTTCTGACACCTTCTGTCATTAGTCACACCACTAGGCATCCATGGATGGTGTATTAAAAGGCAAACCCAGAATCACGGCACAAAAAGTTTCTGCCATATGAAAAGTACTTTTTTTAAAACTAAAGCATCTGTGGTTTTGCTGATGAATCAGAGCACATCTCCCTGCAAGTGGTTCATCTTTTGTACCCTCTCAACTCCCATGTTGGGATGGGAGGGTGGAAGTAGGGGATCAACTCAGTCAGCAAACAGCAAATACATCATATATAAGGGACTTAAAAATATGACTAAAGATTGATTTTCTCCTGTGCTTTTATTGGGTATAAATATCTGTTGACCTATGCATTCACTTTTAATTTAATAATATTGTCATTTTTCTATACTCTGAGGCTTCGCTTGTCACAAAAGGAGGAGGCGCCATAATGTGGTGCTGGTCCCCCCACTGTAAAGGCAGATTGGATCTACCAACGTATTTTTCAGGGAGATTGCCAAGTCATTTCCCAAACATCGTCATCACACTATTGTTTACTTACATTTGATATAAATAGAAGTTAACTGTAATAGTTGACTTAATGGTCTGTGGTCTCCCCTAATGTGTCCCTGACTTGATGAAGCAGTAGTGCCTCCTTCCCCAATCTTGGGTTGTCCCTGAGGTTTCCTCCCACTCCCAGTCACTTTGCTTTTTATGAGTTGAAAGAGACTGTATTTGGGAAGTATGAGAGTTTGGAGTCCATAGTACCGATAAACATCTGATATGTGAGCCAGATTTGGGGGTCATGGGGAACTGCATTAAGTTCTGAAATTCAAGTCTCCGTTTCAATTCAAGGGGTCCTGTTGAGACCTAACAGACATCAGATGATCAGATTCAAAAGGTATCTGCTTTTACCCACCCCTCCTGCCCTAGCAACCCCAAAACATCTAGCAATAGAACCAATCATAAGTCAAGAAGAGTACAATAGAAGTCAGAACTATTTTCTCCTTGTGCATTCTTTACAAGCTGACAGAAAGTTAAGGGTTTGCATTAATTCACCTTTCCTAATTCCCACATTTCTCCCATGCAACATTATTCCCTCCTTCTTGTAGGTTCTTAGAGCTCTTTAACTTCATTATACTATTGATCATATCCTAGTGAGGCTGGATGTATATGATTTTTGTCTCTCGCTCTCTCTAGACTATGATTCTTTTAAAGATAGGAAAAGGTATTATTTTTCTTAGCATTCTTAAGGCAAAGCCCAGGACTTAGCACGTAGTAAATAGACAGTGGATGGTTTTAGAATGGGTGAAGAAATTAAACTCTTTCGGCCCAGGAGCAATTTAGTAAATTGCTAAAGCCAACGCATTCATTCTGGACCAGAGAGCTGACATCAGACATCATTTTAGTTTCTCCCTTGACTCCACTATATGTGCAGGTCAGCCAGATCTCTGGTCTGATATTTAGGTATCCATGAGATACCAGAGTTCTAATCAATCAAACAGGCATTCTTTATATTAAGGTAGTTACAAATGCCTACTTGATTTTCAATGCTGGTGAGATAGGCTGGACTGTATAGAAATCTCAAGGCTCACTCTCTTACACTCTCTTAAAACCTAGGGCAAATCCAGGCCTTAGGAGACATATTTATTTAAAGTAGCAAATATCTATGGAGTGTCTTCTAAGTAGAAGATGCTCTATTAGATATCAGCCCCATCCTGATCCTTTCCCTAAGTCCTCAACCTGGAGTCCCTCAGCTCTCCAAAGATGAAGGCTTTTCTCAAGCAAAGACATTCCTGGCCCCAAAGTTTACCCTCAGAAAAAGAAAGAAAAAATAAGTAAGGGAGTAATCTCTGCTCCCAGTTTTGTAACCATTTACTCCTACCTCTAAGGTCCTACTGCTGGGCTTGGGAATTATTATAATGATTTCTCTTTGACATGACCTTCTCCTGCCTGGGGTGGAATGAAGGACCAAGAGCACAGGTCCAAACAAAATCAGAAACAAATACCATAGTGATGTATTAGAAATGAACTAAAGATTTTAAATATCTATTTTATAATGATATTACTTATAATGATACTTTTATTCCCACAAACTTTCCTTGTATTTTTTAGGAACATCGAACACCTACTACAGGTCTGGCACTGTTCAAAGGATGGGGTTTACAATAATGAACAAGAACCTACTGATTTTGAGTCTACAGTCTAGTAGGAAGTAACAGAAAAGATCACCAGATTTCGTAAGAAAAGATACTTTATAAAATGTCACTAATTATTGTGGACTCTGAGGTGGGAATTTAAAACAATACTTCAGTCATTTAACTGAACTTTGCAGCTTGGCCACACCACACTGTGCTAGGAGCTCTTAAAAGAAATGTCTGTATTACTTTAGGTTCATGTGGTCAAATAAAAGGCTTATTTTCAATGTTTTAGTTATAGGAAAGCCTGGAATCACAGGTTGGAATGAATTTCTACTTCTAGCTCATTATTCCAGTAAAAGCATATGGTTTTATACAAAAGAAGAAGAAGATCCCTGCTGTTTGAAGACTAATTGATGACAGGATTATAAAAAGTTTTGTCTGAGAATGGTTTTCAGTAATTTAATGAGGAATTTCCTGTACAGTCTGGAGTGGAAAGACTAGGATGATGTCCCGGTCTTCACAAGCAACGAATCCTTTTGTTATTACTAAAAAATACTCCTGCTATATAGAGAGTATATAATATTCCTATTATATTATATTCTACACATTATATATACAAGTGTTTATATAGATAACTATTAACATTTTAATGGTTAATCTACGTAAATGGGAATTAGTAGCTAGGTATGGGAGGTATAGAGTTATACCAGTGTGTCAATGAGTCGTTTTATTGTCAGCCCAACATCTACACTCTAAACACAGCAATCCCTCTCACAACCCCAATTAACATGTCCATACAGTGATCTCCCATGAGTCATGCTTTTACAATGGGACCATTCCATTGACCACTGTTGGTTGGAGCACCTGACCCAATCCGTGACAATTAGTTAAGATTGGGGCTGAAAGAAAGAAGTTAGTCCTTCTTGATGTAGCTGGACCATATACAAGAGAATCTTGGGTACTATGGGTTGGCATCTTCTACCTTGCTCCAACAAAGCAGAGAAGCCATTCTTTAAAGAGAGAAAGAAGAATGTTGCAGATATTCAGAGTCTGTAAGTAAGGATCTTTCTGGGTTTTTAGTAACTAGATCCAGCTCCTTCTCATCTCTGAGTTCTAGAAAACACCCCTGTACTCTCCTAGTAAATTCCTTTTTTTTCTCTTTCAGCTAGCTACAGTCAGATGAATATTAATCAGAGTTCAAGAAGAGAAGCCATGGGTGAAGACGTGGGGTAGGCCAGAACTAGGTAAGAGAACTAGGTAGGAGAAAATAAGAAATGAGGGTCAATAGCAAGGTGATCAAGATAAAATAAAGTAGAAGTATATGTGGCAAATAATCAAATCAAAAATTGATTCTAGACTGTTGCTCATACACTGTCACATTCCTTCTGTGTGGTCTGAACCAACCTATAGCTAACAAGTGACCACAGATTCATGATGTCTCTTTCCTCTGTATCTTCTGATCATTCTCTCTCCAAGGGCTTTTTGTCCCAATCTTAGCAACAACAAACTTATCATTCCTCCTTTCTCAAACAAATTAAAAAATAGACTTAACTCCTTCCTCTTCTTGCCCTTACTCAGTCAAGTGCCCTTCTTCCTCTCCCTTCTATCAAGAATGCTTTCTCAAACATTCCTTGGTTCCTCAGGCTCCCTCATTACTGTATGACTTTGTTCCTAGACAATTCTACCTGAACAATGTCTCTCCAATCTATTCCCTCCTCTCTAATTTCCTCTCCAATAGCCCTAGTTGAGGTCCTCATCCTCTCTAACTGAGACTAATATAACGGCCTCCTGATTGGTCTCCCTGTTTCCAGCCCCTTCCTCTTTCTAATCCATCCCTTATAATATCACTAGAATTGTCTCCTAAAAACACAAATATGACTGGGTCCACTATCATTTAAAGACCTTCTAAGTCTTCATGTTGCCTTAGATTGAATCTAAATGTGGCTGTCAAACCACTTTCATTTTTATCCCAACTTATTTTTTTCACAATTTTATCTTCCACAAACCCCTACTCATGTACTACTTGGGATTGTAATGCCATAATCCCAAGCACACATATTTTATGCTTTTGTGCTTTTTTAAAATGTTGTTTCCTTTGTCTAAGTTGCCTTTTCCCCCCATACATACCATTTCCCCATTCTATGCCTCATGAATTTTAAGTTCTCCTTTGTGAAACTTTACTTATATTTTTAGCTGCTACTACAGCTCATAACAGATATATTTCCTTGTGACACCAATAGAGCACTTGCCTCACTGTACAGTGTGGTTTGTACAATCTTCCTATTGGGCTATAAACCACTAGCAGACAAAGAAAATGCATTATTAATGTTCAGATCTCTAATGCCTACAAATGTCTCTTTAAATACTAAATAAATGCTTATAAATCAAATTAAATTATTTAATAGTCAAGCTTCAGGTAAAAAAATTGTCATTTCTATTTCCTAAGATTTATACATTGACATGGAAATATTTCTATTTTTAAAATAACAAGCCAACAGTCACTTATTCATTCATTCATTCAATAATTGATTCATTATATTTCCCAAACACATATTATTTGGTAATTCAACTGTGCAGAAGTATCTTCAAAGTCCTTAATATAACAATTTTTATTTAAATAGTGAACAAAAGTTCCAGAGTTGGCAGTGGTCAGTAGTCCTAGCTAAGTATTCCTATTCAAATGGATATTGCAGTACAATAGCAAGATGCAGTACAATAAGCAAAATAACAACTCTGGTAGTTTTTAAATACTTGCATTTGATTTTAAACTACACAGATTTCATAAACAAACCAGAAATTAAATGTTCAATACATTTCAAACCAAAAAAGTATAAGCTTATTATAAAACATAAATTGCAAACATATATCTATTTTAAAATATACATTTATTAGCAGATAAAATTAATTCTTACTCAAAATATAATAAACACTACATTAAGATAAAGTAAAATTTATTATAAAATTACTCTAAAATATCAAAATATTCAGATTAGAAAAAAAATTAGCCAGTATATTCTAGAAAAAAATCAAAACTTAGTGAAAAAAGCTAACTCTGAAATAATTCTCTTTTCCAAAGTATTAAGAGAGGGGTGCAAGAATGAGGGGAACAACCTAAGATAATAGATTTTATACCTAAATGATTTTCCACTTTGAGAAATTTCACCTACTCCAATTTAGTGGTTTGTTGAGTTTTTCCAATTGCTTCCTACGTCCAAGTTGTCTGGAATAATATTCTGAATGTTAGCACTTGTATAAAGTTAGTATAGCTTTAATGTTTCTGCCAAATGTCATTACCTCATTTCTCAAACTGAACTATGAAAATAACTGGAATCTTCTTATACAGACCTTTGATGACCTCAAATGAAGAAATGAGAAAAGCAAAGACATAATAGCTAGTGAAACTCTCCTGTGCTTTATGATTCAAATTATATCAATATGACTTACCAAATCTACCAACATTTGCTTAATTTGAGATGTGAGGCTATACTATGGACAAGTAAATGATTAGATATTTATATGACCCAGATTTTGTTGCTCTACTATCCAATAATTGCTTCATTTTGATCCACAAAAAAGTCAACCAGCCATATAGACACAGTCAGAACATAAGCCAGAGATCTAAAAATGATCAAAGAATCTCACCGGCATCCAATTTAGGACAGGGTGAAAAAGTTCAGAGACTATGTCTGGTACCACACTGATACCCTCCTTCCCCCCACTCTGCCCCTCCAAAAACTGCATATGATTGTGTGTGACTGTGTGCATTTATATTCTCATATAGTCAATCCTCACTATTCGCAGGTCCAATAATTGTGAATTCACCTACTTTCTAAAATTTATTTATAACCCCCAAATCAGTATCAGTAAAAAAATCACTTTTGTGATAATTCATGAACATGCTCAGAGTAGAAAAAATTTGAGTTGTCCAAAGCACTAGTTCCCAGCTGAGGTCAAACAAGGTGGTGCTCTGCTTTCCTGTTTCACTCTAACACAGAGACGACCAGAGGATGGAGATGGTAGGAACAGTGGTGAAGCTCCAGCTCTGTGGCCAGGTGGATGGATTTGTATCCTAACTCTGACACCTGTTAGTGGGGCAGCCCCAGGCAAGTCACTTAACATTTCTGAACCTTATTTTCTCTTTTGTAAGATAAAGATAATAGAACAAACTAGAGTGTGTTGCTTTTAGGATTAAAGAGTATACATTATGTGACCAGTCTCTCCCACCAGGAAGCTTGCACAACTCTCTTAGTTAGCCTCATCCACCAGATGGCAGACAGCAGAAGCAAGAAGAACTACAATCCTGCAGCCTGTGGAATGAAAACCACATTCACAGAACGAAAGACAAAATGTAAAGGCAGAGGACTATGTACCAGATGAAGGAACAAGAAAAAAAAAAACAGAAAAACAACTAAATGAAGTGTAGATAGGCAACCTTCCATAAAAAGAATTCAGAATAATGATAGTAAAGATGATCCAGGACCTCAGAAAAAGAATGGAGGCAAAGATCAAAAAGATGCAAGAAATGTTTAACAAAGACCTAGAAGAATTAAAGAACAAATAAACAGATATGAACAATACAATAGCTGAAATGAAAAATACACTAGAAGGAATCAAAAGCAGAATACCTGAGGCAGAATAACAGATAAGTGACCTGGAAGACAGAATGGTGCAATTCACTGCCATGGAACAGAATAAAGAAAAAAGAGTGAAAAGAAATGAAGGCAGCCTAAGAGACTTCTGGGACAACATTAAATGCACTAACTTTCGCATTATAGGGGTCCCAGAAGGAGAAGAGAAAGAGAAAGAACCCGAGAAAATATTTGAAGAGGTTATAGTTGTAAACTTCCCTAACATGGGAAAAAAAATAGCCACCCAAGTCCAGGAAGCACAGAGAGTCTCAGGCAGGATAAACCCAAGGAGAAACATGCTGAGACACATAGTAACCAAAATGACGAAAATAGAAAAAGAAAAATTATTAAAAGCAACAAGGGAAAAACAACAAATAACATACAAGGGAATTCACATAAGGTTAACAGCTGATTTCTCAGCAGAAATTCTACAAGCCAGAAGGGAGCGGCATGATATATTTAAAGTGATGAAAGGGAGGAATCTAAAACCAAGATTACTCTACCCAGCAAGGATCTCATTCAATTTCGACAGAGAAATCAAAAGCTTTACAGACAAGGAAAAGCTAAGAGATTCAGCACCACCAAACCAGCTCTACAACAAATGCTAAAGGAACTTCTCTAGGCAGGAAACACAAGAGAAGAAAAGGACCTACAAAAACAAACCTAAAACAATTAAGAAAATGGTAATAGGAACATACATATCGATAATTACCTTAAATGTGAATGGATTAAATGCTCCAACCAAAAGACACAGGCTCACTGAATGGACACAAAAACAAGACCCATCTATATGCTGTCTACAAGAGACCCACTTAGACCTAGGGACACATACAGACTGAAAGTGAGGGGCTAGAAAAAGATATTCCATGCAAATGGAAATCAAAAGAAAGCTGGATTAGCAATTCTCATACCAGACAAAATAGACTAGACTTTAAAATAAAGAATGTTACAAGACACAAGGAAGGACACTACATAATGATCAAGGGATCAATACAAGAAGAAGATTTAACAATTATAAATTGTTATTTATAACCCAACATAGGAGCACCTCAATACATAAGGCAAATGCTAACAGCTATAAAAGAGGAAACTGACAGGAACACAATAATAGTGGGGGACTTTAAAACCTCACTTACACCAATGAACATATTATCCAGACAGAAAATTAATAAGGAAACACAAACTTTAAATGACAAAATAGACCAGTTAGATTTAATTGATATTTATAGGGCATTCCATCCAAAAACTGCAGATTACACTTTCTTCTCAAGTGCACACATAACATTCTCCAGGATAGATCACATTTGGGTAACAAATCAAGCCTCAGTAAGTTTAAGAAATTGAAATCAGATCAAGCATCTTTTCCCACCACAACTCTATGAGGATAGAAATAAACTACAGGGGAAAAAACGTAAAAAACACAAACACATGGACGCTAAACAATACATTACAAAATAACCAAGAGATCACTGAAGAAATCAAAGAGGAAATTTAAAAATACCTGAGACAAATAACAACAAAAACACTATGATCCAAAACCTATCAGAAGCAGCAAAAGCAGTTCTAAGTTTATAGCAATACAATCTTACCTCAAGAAACAAGAAAAATCTCAAATAAACAATCTAACCTTACACCTAAAGGAACTACCAAGAGAACAACAAACAAAACCCAAAGTTAGCAGAAGGAAAGAAATCATAAAGATCAGAGCAGAAATAAATGAAATAGAAACAAAGAAAACAATAGCAAAGATCAATAAAACTAAAAGCTGGTTCTTTGAGAAGATAAACAAAACTGATAAACCATTAGCCAGACTCACCAAGAAAAAGAGGGAGAGGACTCAAATCAATAAAATTAGAAGTGAAAAAGGAGAAGTTACAATGGACACTGCAGAAATACAAAGCATCCTAAGAGACTACTACAAGCAACTCTACGCCAATAAAATGGACAACCTGGAAAAAATGGACAAATTCTTAGAAAGGTATAACCTTCCAAGACTGAACCAGGAAGAAATAGAAAACATGAACATACCAATCAATCACAAGCAATGAAATTGAAACTGTGATTTTAAATGTTCCAAGAGGGCTGCCCTGGTGGCACAGTGGTTATGAATCAGGCTGCCAATGCAGAGGACACAGGTCCAAGCGCTGGTCCGGGAAGATCCCACATGCCGCGGAGCAACTAAGCCTCTGTGCCACAACTACTGAGCCTGCGCTCTAGGGTTAGCGAGCCACAACTCATGCCACAACTAATGAGGCCTGCACACCTAGAGCCGATGCTCTGCAAAAAGAGAAGCCACCACAATGAGAAGCCTGTGCACCGCAACGAAGAGTACCCCCTGCTCACCGCAACTAAAGAAAGCCCACACACAGCAACGAAGACCCAAACGCAGCCAAAAATTAATTAATTAATTAATTTTAGAAACTTAAAACAAATATCTTCCAACAAACAAAAGTCCATGATCAGATGGCTTCACGGGTGAATTCTATCAAATATTTAGAGGAGAGCTAACACCCACTCTCAAAACTCTTCCAAAAAATTGCAGAGGAAGGAACACTCGCAAACTCATTCTATGAGGCCACCATCACCCTGATACTAAAACCAGACAAAGATACTACAAAAAAAGAAAATGACAGACCAATATCACTGATGAATATAGATGCAAAAATCCTCAACAAAATACTAGCAAAGAGAATCCAACAGCACGTTAAAAGGATCATACACCATGATCAAGTGTGTTTTATCCCAGGGATGCAATGATTCTTCAATATACGCAAATCAATCAATGTGATACACCATATTAACAAACTGAAGAATAAAAATCACATGGTCATCTCAATAGATGCAGAAAAATCTTTTGACAAAATTCAACACCCATTTTTGATAAAAACTCTCCACAAAGTGGGCATAGAGGGAGCCTACCTCAACATAATAAAGGCCATATACGACAAACCTACAGCAAACATCATTCTCGATGGTAAAAAACTGAAAGCATTTCCTCGAAGATCAGGAACAAGACAAGAATTCCACTCTTGCCACTACTATTCAACATAGTTTTGGAAGTCCTAGCCACGGCAATAAGAGAAAAAGAAGAAACAAAAGGAATACAAATTGGAAAAGAAGAAGTAAAACTGTCCCTGTTTGCAGATGACATGATACTATACACAGAGAATCCTAAAGATGCCACCAGAAAACTATTAGAGCTAATCAATGAATTTGGTAAAGTTGCAGGATACAAAATTAATGCACAGAAATCTCTTGCATTCCTATACACTAACAATGAAAGATCAGAGAGAGAAGTTAAGGAAACAATCTCATTCACCATTGCAACAAAAAGAATAAAATACCAGGAATAAACCTACCTAAGGAGGTAAAAACCTGTACTCAGAAAACTATTAAGACACTGATGAAAGAAATTAAAGATGACACAAACAGATGGAGAGATATACCATGTTCTCGAATTAGAAGAATCAATATTGTGAAAATGACTACAGTACCCAAAGCCACCTACAGATTCAATGCAATCCCTATCAAATTACCAATGGCATTTTTTACAGAACTAGAAAAAAAAATCTTAAAATTTGTATGGAGACACAAAAGACCCCAAATAGCCAAAGCAGTCTTGAGGGAAAAAAATGGAGCTGGAGCAATCAGATTCCCTGACTTCAGACTATATTACAAAGCTACAAAGTAGCTTTGTAGCTACAAAGTAAGCAAGACAACATGATACTGGCACAAAACAGAAATATAGATCAATGGAACAGGATACAAAGCCCAGAGATAAACCCATGCACCTATGGTCAACTAATCGATGACAAAGAGGCAAGGATATACAATGGAGAAAAGACAGTCTCTTCAAAAAGTGGTGCTTGGCAAACTGGACAGCTACATGTAAAAGAATGAAATGAGAACACTCCCTAACACCACATACAAAAATAAACTCAAAATGGATCAAAGACCTAAATGTAAGACCAGACACTATAAAACTCTTAGAGGCAAACATAGAAAGAACACTCTTTGACATAAATCACAGCAAGATCTTTTTTGATCCGCCTCCTAGAGTCATGGAAATAAAAACAAAAATAAGCAAATGGGACCTAATGAAACTTAAAAGTTTTTGCATAGCAAAGGAAACCATAAACAAGATGAAAAGACAACCCTCAGAATGGGAGAGAATATTTGCAAATGAATCCACAAAGGATTAATCTCCAAAATATATAAACAGCTCATGCAGCTCAATATTAAAAAAACAAACAACCCAATCAAAAAATGGACAGAAGACCTAAATAG
>NC_041226.1:13459736-13473489 GCF_002837175.3 Physeter macrocephalus | reverse complement strand
CACTATGGAGAACAGTATGGAGGTTCCTTAAAAAACTACAAATAGAGCTACCATATGATCCAGCAATCCCGCTACTGGGCATATACCCAGAGAAAACCATAATTCAAAAAGACACATGCACCCCAATGTTCACTGCAGCACTATTTACAATAGCCAGGTCATGGAAGCAACCTAAATGCCCATCGACAGACGAATGGATAAAGAAGATGTGGTACATATATACAATGGAATATTACTCAGCCATAGAAAGGAAAGAAATTGGGTCATTTGTAGAGATGTGGATGGACCTAGAGACTGTCAAACAGAGTGGAGTAAGTCAGAAAGAGAAATACAAATATCATATATTAACACATACAAGTGGCATCTAGAAAAATGGTACATATGAACCAGTTTGCAAGGCAAAAATAGAGACACAGATGTAGAGAACAAACGTATGGACACCAAGGGGGGAAAGCGGGGGGATGGGGGGAGGTGTGGGTGATGGTGGTGGGATGAATTGGGAGATTGGGATTGACATATATACACTAATATGTGTAAAATAGATAACTAATAAGAACCTGCTGTATAAAAAATATAAAATAAAATTCAAAAGAAAAAAAATTATATACTATGAGAGATATATGGACCCTTAGGAGCTAATTCAATGCTTGGCAACTTTACAGAACATAGCTACTATGAGTATAAGAATTCACTGTATCTCAACATTGGTAATGAGATTCTGAAGCATCACAGTGGCTTATGCTTGCTCTCTGAAAGGACTGGAAGAGATTATTCTTACTCCAGGCCTTATGTGCCCTATTTTTACATACACTTCAGTATTATTACACTGCTCACCAATTTCACTACAGGAATTTATGTGCTATCTAGCATTCTACAATCAATCCAGTTCCCTTTATTTGTTATACAAGATTGTTTATTGAATCGTTCAAAGCATGTGGGAGAGTTGGCTTGTGTAAGTTACTCATTGATGTGTTTCTTTTATAATTCTACTACACAATATTTATGACAGGTTCAAATCTTCTGAAAAAGGAATAGACAATTATCAAGAAGCAGTTTACAGAAGTTTCTTGCCTCATGACATGATTTTCCACCTGGTTAACTGCTGCACTTGACTTTGATATAAACAAAAGTACAGGAACTGTTGAATTAAATCAGGGGTTTGTCAATCTTAATTGAACAGAAAAACAGCATTTTTAAATTAGAAAAATATTATGCATTGCTGACATATAAATAACTCTTGTAACATAATAAGATAATTAAATATTTTGCCCACTTAAATATATTTTAAATGAACAAAGGATTAAAATAGACCACTTAAAAAAGGTAATAAGGGCCAATAAGCACATGAAAAGATGCTCAAAATGATTAGACAACAGAGAAATGCAGAATAAATCACCATGAGATATCATTACACAATCACTAGACTGACTAAAATTTTAAGACTTATAATACCAAGAAAAACTGGGACTCTCTTACATTGTTAATGGGAATGTAAGATGCACAACTACTTTGGAAAACAGTGTGTCAGTTTCTTATAAAGTTAAATATACACTTATCATATGCCCAACAAATCAACTCCTAGGTAATTACTTAAGAAAAATGAAAACGTATGCCCACACAAAGACTTTAACACAAATGTTCAGAGTAGCTTTGTTCATAGTCCCCCAAAACTTTAAACAACTCAAATGTGAACAGGTGAATGAAGAAACAAATCATTGTATATTCATGCAATTGAATACTAATCAATAATGGAAAGGAATGAACTGCTGAAACACACAACAATTGAATGACATTTAAAACCATGATGCTGAGTGATATAAGCATTCACAAAAGAGTACACATTGTATGATTCCATTTACATGAAATTCTAGAAAGACAAAGCAAATCTATGACAACACAAAGCAGATCGATGTTTGCCAGGGGCAGAGAGGGTGAGGAAGAAAAATGTCGAAAAGGATCATGAGGGAATTTGGGGGTTATGGAAATGTCCTCCACCTTGACTGTGGCAGTGGTTACATGGCCATAGACATTTGTCAGAATTCATTGAACTGCACACTTAAAATGGGTGTATGTCCTCTCCTGGGTATATATACGAGGAAAACGAAAACACTAATTAGAAAAGACACATGCCCTCCACTGTTCACAGCAGCATTATTTACAACAGCCAAGATATGGAGGCAACCTAAGTGTCCATCAAGTGATGAATGGATAAAGAAGATATGGTATATATATACAGTGGAATACTACTCAGCCATAAAAATGAATTAAATTTTGCCATTTGCAACAACATGGATAGATTTGGAGGGTATTATGCTTGGTGAAATAAGTCAGATGGAGAAAGATAAATACTGTAGGATATCACTTATATGTGGAATCTAAAAAATCAAACAAAGTAATAAATATAACAAAAAAGAAACAGACTCACAGATATAGAGAACAAACTAGTGATTATCAGTGGGTAAAGGGAAGCAGGGAGGGGCAGGATAGGAGTAGGGGATTGGGAGGTACAAACTACTAGGTATAAAATAAATAAGCTATAAGGATATATTGTACAGCACAGGGAATATAGCCAATTTTAAAAATAACTGTAAGTAGAGTATAACATCAAAAAATTGCGAATCACTATGTTATACACCTAAAACTTATATACTATACATAAACTATACCTCAGTAAAGTAAAAAATTTTTAAGAGCTGTAAATGAAGGAACCCATCCCCCATGTCTGTAAACCAGACCAATCCAAGAAGAAGCCATGTGGTCAGTACCCAATAGAAACAACCTCAGACTCATCGGCTAAGTCCACAGACTTACACTGAACTCCTCAACTTGACCCCACCTTCTGTTCCATTTCTAACCTCCTGGATTCTCAACCTTTTGTTCAGTCTTCTGTTCTGGACCACAGTACTGCCCCTCTAATTTAATCATGAATATAGCTGGTTTAGTCATCTCTCTTGAACAAAATTTGTCCCCAAACTTTGTCCTCTCTTACTCTTAGCAGTGCTTGAGGTCACTACGATAAACCCTGGTGGTCTCTTTCCCCTAACAGAGCTGCATCCCCTAGCCTTGATGGAGCTAAGGACAGCTAGGTGACTGTAACTAGAAAACCTTTTAAATTAGAAGATGTCAATCTTTGGAAACACTTACACAATGCCTTTATTTTCGACGGTCACTGTATTTTAACTAGTAAGCTATTGTGTCTCTAAGTATTTAAAGGGAGTTCTGCATGCACGTACCTCATTTGTAAGACATTTATTTCATCTGAGTTTAATTTAAATCTGCTGTATAAAAAAAATAAAATTTAAAAATTTAAAAAAACAATCAGAGACCAAATTTTATGATCCTTTGAACTGCCTAGAATAATATCAACTTAGATTTCTGGCAAAAAATACACACAAGATAGGCGTTTTGCAGGTTTTCTTAGTGAGTGTACTGTAGACTTATGGAGTTTGAAGAGTTGTTGAAGGGGTTTTTTGTTTTTGTTTTGTTATTCTGTTTCTTTGTTTTTGTTTTTTGCTTTCAATCCTTTTCAGAGTATGCTCCCAAGGAAAGCGTTATTTTTAAGCTGGTAGATGACAGAAAACATGTTCTATTGACCAATGGCTAATACCTAAAGCAGTTTTGTGAGGTGTGTAGATTTATGTGCTTAAATTTGGCCTGAAATATCTTCCTAGAAGGTATTATGCTGATTATCCTTTCAGTTTACAAAATACCTAGTTTTATCAAACACTGACCTGTAATTTCAGAGTACACTATCAGCCCACATCTTTCTTCCTCCTATGTTTGATTCATTTATAGAGGTTTCTCTAACCTCCATCTCCACCAAAAGTTCATCTTTCCATCCTCTGAAACCTTCCAAACCCTTTATTTGTACCTTTCTTTTCACATTATTCCTTCCCACCTAGGACCTTTGATAGAATATCAAAATAGAAAAAAGCATGCAGAAAAATTCAGAACCCAGGAAAAAGCAACTAGAATGGGACACAACATCTGAATTAGCTAAACACTAGAATAGAATCTCCTGAACCCCATGTTTGGGAAGAGGGATTGCTCCCATTCCCCTCTGACAATGTATTCTTCCACAGATCAGTGTTACAGACAGTATGCTTCTAAAAATGGCAGCGCTAACAAACATTTACTGAAATCTACAAGGTGCCTGTGTTGCCATACAAACCGTAAAATGCAGAAGTTGTCCATTTTGCTTATTCTACATCAAAAGTGGGAGAAGAGCTAAGAAACTCCATTCAAGAATGCACCTAGTAGATACAGGACAAATGCTTGGCTTGGTATTAAAAACACTGGTAAGTATCAGCAAATTTAGACTTTCACAAGCTTAGTAGCTCTTGCTATCATTTTGAATTTAATTTGAGGAAATTTGTGGCCCTCATAAAACCAGCAAACAATATGAATTTTCAAAGAGCCTCTGATAATGAGGGTTTAGTTTGACTAGCCTCAAGCTTAGTTGGGAAAAACTGAGTCAAAATTTATTTTGCCATAGCTGTATCCTCCAACTAGACCACTTTTCCAAGGGCAAGAGCAACTTGCATTTGGAGTCACTAAAGGAGGGAAATACAGCCCTGCATCATTTTAGCTTGGTGCTTCTTCATCATCCTGCTATGCGTATGTATCCCTGCAATGACATCATCCCACAAATCTGACAGCTCTATTTGTCAAGGAGGTTTTGTTGTAGTAGCTTTTAGTCTTGCAACATTTGGTTTCCATCCATTCTGTATGTGGTTTTAGAACTTACATTCTAGAGTTCCAACTAGTTAGGTAATAGGAAATGTTGACCACACTTGAAATGATTTAGCAAGAGGTACAAAAAAGCTAAAGCACTGGGACAAGAGGTTTCATGAGACCAGATTTTCAAGCCAGATTTCTGGTACTGTACTTCCTGTTTATTCCAAGTCAGAATTACTAGGAAACTCCATTCTTGTGGTAGCAGTACTTGAGATTCAATAGTAGCTAAGAACCAGAAACTATGTTTTCCTCTAAGAGTTTTACAGTGTCTGGCCTTACATTTAGGTCTTTTATCGATTTTGAGTTTATTTTTGTGTATGGTGTTAGGGAGTGTTCTAATTTCATTATTTTACATGTAGCTGTCCAGTTTTCCCAGCACCACTTATTGAAGAGGCTGTCTTTTCTCCACTGTATATTCTTGCTGTAGTATAGTCTGAAGTCTGGGAGCTTGATTCCTCCAGCTCCATTTTTCTTTCTCAAGATTGCTTTGGCGATTCTGCCAGCTCTGTTCTTCTTTCTCAAGATTGCTTTGGCTCTTTAGGGTCTTTTGTGTTTCCACACAAATTTAAAAATTTTTTGGTCTAGTTCTGTGAAAAATGCCATTGGTAGTTTGATAGGGATTGCATTGAATCTGTAGATTGCTTTGGGTAGTATAGTCATTTTCACAATGTTGACTCTTTCAATCCAAGAACATGGTATATCTATCTCTCCATCTGTTTGTATCATCTATGATATAAATCACAGCAAAATCCTTTTTGACCCACCGCCTAGAAAAATGGAAATAAGAACAGAAATAAACAAATGGGACCTAATGAAACTTAAAAGCTTTTGTACAGCAAATGAAAGCATAAACAAGACAAAAAGACAACCCTCAGAATGGGAGAAAATATTTGCAAATGAAGCAACTGACCAAGGATTAATCTCCAAAATTTACAAGCAGCTCATGCAGCTCAATATCCAAAAAACAAGCAACCCAATCCAAAAATGGGCAGAAGACCTAAACAGACATTTCTCCAAGGAAGATATACAGATTGCCAACAAACACATGAAAGGATGCTCAACATCACTAATCATTAGAGAAATGCAAATCAAAACTACAATGAGGTATCACCTCACACCAGTCAGAATGGCCATCATCAAAAAATCTACATACAATAAATGCTGGAGTGGGTGTGGAGAAATGGGAACTCTCTTGCACTGTTGGTGGGAATGTAAATTGATACAGCCACTATGGAGAACAGTATGGAGGTTCCTTAAAAAACTAAAAATAGAACTACCATACGACCCAGCAATCCCACTACTGGGCATATACCCTTAGAAAACCATAATTCAAAAAGAGTCATGTACCACAATGTTCACTGCAGCTCTATTTACAATAGCCTAGCAACCTAAGTGTCCATCGACAGATGGACGGATAAAGAAGATGTGGCACATATATAAAATGGAATATTACTCAGCCATAAAAAGAAACGAAATTGAGTTATTTGTAGTGAGGTGGATGGACTTAGAGTCTGTCCTACAGAGTGAAGTAAGTCAGGAAGAGAAAAACAAATACCGTATGCTAACATATATATATGGAATCTTAAAAAAAAATAAATAAACGGTTATGAAGAACCTAGGGGCAGGACAGGAATAAAGACGCCAACGTAGAGAATGGACTTGAGGACACGGGGAGGGGGAAGGGTAAGCTGGGATGAAGTGAGAGAGTGGCATGGACTTATATATACTTCCAAATGTAAAACAGATAGCTAGTGGGAAGCAGCCGCATAGCACAGGGAGATCAGCTTGGTGCTTTGTGACCACGTAGAGGGGTGGGATAGGAAGGGTGGGCTAGGGAGGGTGGGAGGGAGACGCAAGAGGGAGGAGATATGGGGATATATGTATATGTATAGCTGATTCACTTTCTTATAAAGCAGAAACTAACACACCATTGTAAAGCAATTATACTCCAATAAAGATGTTAAAAAATAATAATAATAAATAAAGGATATTCTAAAGACTGAAAAAAATAATAATAAATAAAACAAAAACCAGAAACTGTGACAATCTGAGATCATGTGGGGCTTGGGGGAAAGCTACTGTTTCTTTCCCTTTCTTCAATTGAATTTTTAGACTTTTAAAAATAATAATCAGAAAATATATCTGACCCATTTCAATTATTTTACAGCTATTTAATATAACTCTAAAACATGCATAAAGTATAGTCTAGTAGAGGAGATAATACATAAACATCAATGTTCAAAAAACCACCCAACATATGATATATGAAATATAAGTAACTGAATACGTTGTAATTACAGGTGTATTTAAAATAAGTATAATTGGTAGCAAAGGACAACAGTCACTCCTGTGTGAGGTAGACGCTATAGTGCTTAAGTAAGTGTTGAAAGATAACCAGATGTTTTATACTGAAGACTTTCGGTTTGGTGGGGAGGAGGGGAAGCATGGTGGGGTTAAAGAAAATAATGTAAATAGGACCGTGCAGACCAAAAATCCAACGTATACATATGAGAATTATGAATAAGACAGATGAACCATTACACTGGCTTTATGTTAGATATTTCTGGAAGTTACAAGAAGCTGAAGGTCAGAGAGTTGAAAGCCAAGTTAGTGAGTGTGAGCTTGACTCAGTCACTTAACGGAAGGAATTACAGTGTTGTGGTTAACAGCCCAGGCACTGCTCCCTCTCCCCCGCGCACTCACATCCACATCCAGGGTTTGACTCCTGATCTTGTATCTTGCAAGTTACGTGATCTTCAGTGAGTTGTTGAACTTTTTGAGGCTCAGTGTTCTCCACCGTTAAATGATAATACTAATAGTTATCTCAAAGGATTCTTGTGAAGTTTAATTAAGTCTATCCATATAAACTGCTTAGAACTGTGCCTAACACACAGTAAGCTCTCCAATATTGCTATTAGAATTGAGCTTAAAATAATATAAACCAAAGATTTAGGAAAGTGTCCAAATGCATTGGAGAAGGGTGACTGTAAGAAATGAGACCAATAAAGAGAATACCACCAATTTCTTAAGTATGTAGTGATTAAGGGCTAATAAGGTAGTAGCAGTGGGGAAATACAGAAAGGAAAAGATGTCAGAAATATTCCAAAGGTGAATTTGTCAGGATTTGGGGATTGATTATCTCTGGGAGACACTAAAAAGGAATCAATCAAGGAGGCACCAAGATTTCATTACTCCTCTTTTATAAAAATTAGGAAATAAATTAGGAGAGTGAGAGATAATTTGAATGAAAAGATCATGAATTCAGTCTTAAGCATGATGAGTTTGAGGTGCTTATAAGACATCCAGGTGGAGATGTCCACCAGACCCCTTACCACACAGAACTGGAGCTTATGAAAGAGAGGGATAGAGAGAGGTGGAAAACATCAGCTTAAAAGTAATAGGATAGAATTTAGTTGGAAAGGAAAAGAGAGGGACAGAGATATGACTTTGGAGAACACCAATCTTTGACAGGGAGGAAAAAGAGTAACTAACACTTTTAAAGAAGAAACAATCTGGGGTAAGAAGAATGAAATCTTCCAGAGGCCAAAGAATAAAAGTTTCCAAGAAGTACACATTAATTATCAAGGTGTAATGCCAAGGAAGTAAAAGAAGATTATTATTAATAAAAAGGTGTTACATTTATCCCCTGGAAGCTCATTGGTGATTCTTGAGAACAGATTCAAAAAATGGAGAAGGGGAAAGGCAGATTGCAAGGACGAAAGGAATAAGTCATGGAGGCATCAAATATAGTCCATACGTTTAAGACCAACTCTTTTGTGGTTGATTGCAAAAGAGATTGGACAGTAGTCTTAAATAAACAGAAGGTTCAAGAGGTGATTAGTTTTTGTATGAATTTTTTTCGATTGTATGTTTTAAAGCAGAGGTGAGGAGGTGATCTGCTCAGGCACCTCCCAGTGAGAACAGAAGCTCGACCAATCAGAGGAGATGCCTGCTGGCAGGTCACACCAGTGCAGAAAAGCTGAATAAGACCTGTTCTATAGAAAGAAGAGAAAGAGGCAGAGAGATGTTAACATCAGATAGACAGGAGATCATTTACTGAAGAATTTTATGGAAAGGGTTAAAAAATTGTGGTCTAGATAGCACAAGTGACAATTTAGTCATAGAAAAAGAAGAAACATATTTTTCCCCTACAATAGAGGTGAAGATACAGAGGATACAGATTATCAGGAAAGAGTGACAATAGAGACATTTGAGGACAAGGTGGGGCAAGTTGCTGGAGTTCATGTTAGATTACATGTACAAGAGGAGCAAGGGTCATCTCTTAGAGTGAGGGAGAGGTCCTAGGATTGGAAGTTGAAACGTGTAGAAAATCGAAAACAGCTGCCATGAGGAATGCAATAAGAATTTAACAAGCAAAGAATAAAGAATGTTGCATTCTTTATTGACAAGAAACATTAAGAGCCCGAATGAGGTTACATAGCATGAATTTGCAGTGGACCAAGTCTGCACAGTTTCATGACTTTCTGTAACACCAAGCAGGTTACATCATCTTACTGCCTCATCAATTGTTCCACAATGAATACTCTCCTTTTCATTTTTTTCCAATATACTTCTAAATGAATGCAGGAATGAGTTAAAAATCCACAATATGTGATGAAAATCTACATACCATAATACAAGAAAGATAGTTATATTTAACCCAATATAGCACGTTCAATTTTGCCTTTAACTACAATTCTTATCCTCACAATATTATGATAGTGAATGATTAAATATTCTTGTCTTAGGTAATATCACACAAATATGCTCATGTAATTACCACAATAAATAAAAAAATAAGATCCAATTGTCTAATATAACTGATACTCACATTTTATCACAGGGATTGGCAAACTATAGCCTGCAAGCTAAATCCAGCCCACCATCTGTTTTTGTACATCATATGAGCTAAGAATTATTTTTATATGCATAAATGGTTGAAAAAATTTAAAAAGTATTTCATGACATGAAAAACTATGATATTAAAATTTCAGTGTCCATAAATCATTTTATTGGAACACATCCCTCCTCACTATTTATATATTATCTGTGGCTGCTTTTGCACCACAAGAGCAGCACTGAGTAGTCACAACAGACTCCATATGGCCCACAAAGACTAAGCCATTCACTATGTGGCCCTTTGCAGAAAAAGTTTGAGGATCCCGGCTGTATTCATATATTTAACCAATATTTATTGAGCATCTATTGTGTATTAGGTGCTAAGTATTAAGATGAAAAAGGAACACAGTTCCTACCCTCAGATTACAATCTCTCCATGGTGATGAATTAATGTACTTTAATGGTGTTTGAAGGTTATCAAATCTGATTATGCTGAATGCAATGGACCTCCACAGCACTGCATCACCCCTACGTATTTTTCAGAAGAGAAAACTAGAATTTCACGTGTGTAAGTGGTCTCATAAGTAATAAGGTGGAAGCTAGAACCCAAGCCTTCTGATGCTGGCCCACTGCACCACCTCACATCCCTCATATCAGTAAAATGGGAATGATTATTGAATCATACGGTCTATGTGAGAAGTGATAAAGACAATGTGAATAGATTTTTAAACACGTAAACTTTTAAAGCTATCAAAACTACGCAAATGCCAGAAAGTATTACCATTACAAAGTAATTAGGAAAGGATATCTGAACAATGAATAAAACACAGATTGTGAAAAGTGTCACAAAAGAGTACAAATAAATTGTTACAGTGGTTCATTTCAGGAAATATCACAGTTCATGAGTGTATCAAGGACAACTTCAGGAAGAGGATAACGCTTTGTGCTCCACCCAGAGGGATGAGTTAGCAAGACTTCAATAGAACAAAGGAAATGATCAATATTGTGCTTATGATTTCATTTAGCAAAATATTGAAGTTATTCACTCCGCAAAATCATTCCCACTGTTTGGTTGCAGTTTATCTAAGAATCATATCAAAATTAAAATCTGTGCACCTGTATGTCATCTCTGTTAGTATCCAGGGGCCAGATGAGACAGGCTGCCACCCTGTCCCCTGATACACGGTGGGCACTAATCACTTGATTCCTGCACTTTTTCCTACCAGCCTGGAAATCATTCTCCCCACAGCTCTTCAGTCAGTACCACATTAAGTTCAAACCTGTCTGAGAGCTCTGGACATTTAAGAAATTAAGTGGTTAACACCATATTGTAATTTAGAAGAATTCGCCAGAAACAAAAAAAACTGCATATTATTGAGTTCAGTATCTCTGGGAATGTACCAATTTGGTTTATTTTGGCCTATTTATAAGAGATGAAATTATTTCCAACTGAATACACATACTCCTCCTTAGAAATAAAATTTATAATTACTCAGAGTGGAGATACCCTGAGGCAGTATCTGGTAGCAACTTCAGGTATATTCAGGCTTGGAATGTAGTACATGATTTAGCTACTCTGCATCTGAAGATAAATTTAGGGAACTGCTTATCATTATTCTCTGAGACCATCTTTGGACTTATTACTCTTTGCCATGTCTTCGTCAGTCATCAGTATTTTTAATACTAATCAGGACATTTTGACTCTTTTTGACTTGGATCCTGTTGAAGTAGCACATTCCTTACTTTTCTAATCCACTCTAAGTAGAGTAGGAGAGAGAGTCCAGATTTAGGAATGATTCATTATTCCTAACCTAATAAAAGTGAGAATGATGCTATGATCTAAAATCTTAATAAGTTCAAATATTCTATAAACTCTTTTTCCTCAGCTCCTGTAAGGAAGTAACTTCTAGTGACAGATTATACCTTCTTCAGCAACATCAAATATTTAATAAGATAACTGAAATGAAGATTCAAGTTCAATACAAGTATATCCCTGTATTATCAATTTATAATCTCATTCAAGATTGCTGGTACTGAGTATTGGAGTAGTTACTTGATTGCTGAAGAAAATGCCAATCTTCTCCATACTCACCTTGCCTTGCACACACCTCATGTGCAGTAAACGTTTTTTTGAATGAGTGAGCGAAGACATGATTGTCACTATATAAAATCTACACTTTTTCAGATAATAAAGAGAAGTCTGTTTTCTGTCAAATCCCAAAATTTATATATTACCAGCAAACATTAAAATCCTTTGGGTAAGTTATTATAATAACTATTCTATTATCTGGAATGCTCACACATATCTATTCAAGTTTATTTAATAAATGAATAAGCCTACAGCAATATTTCCTTCCTTTTAACTTGTTCTCTTTATGTGCTGTGCTCTTTTGGAATCAAAGAAGTGCATGAGATCTCTATTGGATTACCTTGTAGTTATCACCTGGCTTTTTTACGGTTTAAATCTGCGTGTATTAGTAACTCACCTCTCTCCACCAAAAAAATTGGGGGCTCTTCTTTATTATTTTAAGAATAATTTCACTATAAAATGTTACAAATATGCAGATAATTACAGGGAATCATAGAATGAACACTAAACTCCATGAAGTCAACATTTTTGCCATATTTGATTCATATTTTTAAGTAATTAAATATTACTAATAGAATTGCAGCCCTCTGCAATCCTGTTCTCTCTCTCCCTTCCCAGAGGTAATTTTTATTCAAATTTGGGTTTGTCTTTTTCAGACATATTTTTATATGACTGCAACATATGTATCCCTAGACATTGTATAGTATTGCTATTCATCCTTTAAAAGAGATGGGAAAAAAAGCAAAAAAGTTAGATGTATATTCAACTTAGAATATAGATGCAGATTTTTCTGAACACTGCCCTCCCTAGCTGCCATTTCAGAAAACTAAAAACACACTATGACACTACACATCTTGTAAGAAGCTAAGAACATATATAAAATATGGAATGGAATTGAGGATTTGAGATGAAGAGTAAAAGAATGGAAGGAAAGAAAAGAGAAAAAATAAATGGTAAGTGCAAAGCATAAAATACAATGAGGAAAAAGCAAAATAGATAAAGGAGTGTAAATGTATAATATAAAAGTTTGAATGCCTGCATCAATCAATAATAATAATACTGAGCTGAGATCCTAAGGAGAATTGTTTCTTTAAAAAGGAAACAGAGGCACTCAGACCACCTTAAGAAAAATGGAGCTTATCATAAGGATATATAAGGTCTAGAACTACAACTGTTAATTGACAAGCAGTCAGGAACTGATAAATCTCTAGGAACCAGTCTCTCTGTCTCTCAGATTATCCTCTGGCTTTCAGTTTGCTGAGTTCTCTCCTACTATACCAATGGCTTATCCTTTCCTTCATTTTGTATTCTTTTTACTACTTCAGAGTTTCACCTTTTTCATCATCACTGTCATTTTGATATCTTTATTCTTCAATTGCCCTGTATCTATGTATGGATAGATGATGATGATGATGATGATGATGATGGTAAAGAAGGAGGAAGGGGAGGGGGCCAATGAGGAGGAGGAGGAGGGCAAGGAAGAGGAGGGAAATGAGAGAAGAAGAAGGAGAAGAAGAAGAAAGATAGGGAGGTAGGTAAATAGGTAGATGATAGATAGGTAGATATATAGATAGATATCATAGATCTTCATCTATTTAGATATTTTCTATATCCTTCAATTGAATTTTCAGATTTTTCTCTTGTCCATTCTTTATTAGGTTAATTCCTATATAATATAGAATTGTTTTCTTTTTGCAAATGACATTCTATTCTATTGTATTTTCTTGTTGGTTTTTGTTAGTATAGAAAGAAAATATTGACTTTTATAAGTTGAAGTGAATTCTTATTTCTGAGTTAATCCTTATTCTGTATCCCTGGATAATTCCTCTTATAAAATATAGTCTCTGTCTCCATTTTGTTTTGTTTTGTTCCATTGTTATTTCAGTCTTTATGCTGGTTCATTTTATATTATCATTCATCTTTTTTTTTTTTTTTTGGTACGCGGGCCTCTCACTGCTGCGGCCTCTCCTATTGTGGAGCACAGGCCCCGGACGCGCAGGCTCAGTGGCCATGGCTCACGGGCCCAGCCGCTCCACGGCATGTGGGATCATCCCGGACCGGGGCACGAACCCGCGTCCCCTACATCGG
>NC_041226.1:13400884-13459491 GCF_002837175.3 Physeter macrocephalus | reverse complement strand
ACATCGGCAGGCGGACTCTCAACCACTGCGCCACCAGGGAAGCCCTATCATTCATCTTTGAACGTGGTCAGCCATTTAGTGAAAAAAAAAAAAACACCAAATATGCTATATCCTTAGCCCTAAATTTTTGATATTAAAACGGTTGATGTGACTCACAGGATTGACATTAAGTCCTAACTCTGTGTGCTGTGATCCTTGTTTCCTTGCATCCCCACCCTCTCTTTCCTCATTTGACCTCTGGCAGTCTCACTCAACTAGAAAACAATGCTGTAGATAATTTAAGTGTCATGTCATTGAACTTCCAGGCAAAATGGTAACCTAAACAGATAGTCTCCCTCCCACCATCATCTCTGACAACTAGAAATCCTGGGTCAACGTGTTTTAATTCAAATTACATGTATGTTTTTTAACATAGTATTCTGATTTTACATCATGAGTGTGATCTTGTCTAAGAACAAAAACAGTGCCAAGAAATGAAACTTTTTCTCATTAGGTTTATTGTTAGCAACACTGGTATTATAGTTTGTAACTACTCTATGTATATTGATAAAGTGAAATATAAGTAAATATATAAGGTTTTAGGAACTGTCTTATCTAAAATTCTCCCAGAAGCAGGTCTTGAGACAGGAATTCAAGTAAGAGTAGTTGGAAAACACAAATAACACTGGTAAGGAATGGGAAATTAATACAGGGTAAAGAAGGCATCCCCTAAGGGCTGTGCTACTACACCAACTACCACATTAAGCCATTAAAGATTAAGAAAACTCTGAGAATGCATGCAAAATATATACCTCAGAATTGTCCAACACCTGCTTATGAGAGTCACTGATTGAGGGCTGCCCTCCAGGCATTGTGAGTTCATTGGCATTTCCAGTCTGTCATGTGTACAGGCAGCTCTCCACAGTAGCAGGAAAAAGAGCCTTAGTCACAGATACAGATACTAGCAGTTGTAAATGAGCAGGATTTCCCACAGATATGAATGGAGAACTGACCGTATCTGCAAGGGTCCATCCCTTGCACCAATCAGATGTACTCTGTCCCCATATGAATTTCTTTCTTTTTTTTAATTGAGGTATAATTGACGTATAATATTATGTTCGTTTCAAGTGTACAACGTAATGATTCAATATTTGTATATACTGCGAAATGATCATCCCAGAAAGCCTAGTTAACAGTCATCACCCTACATAGTTACAAAAAATTTTTTTATGTTAATTTCACTTCATCTAGTTACTGTTTCTTCAAAGTGGTAACCAGTCAATTTTGATTAAAAAAGAAAACAAATTACAACAGGCTTAATCTTGGTGTAATTACTTAATTGTAACTACTTAATATTAGTATATTATTACTCTGGTAAATGGCCGTCTCTTCAGGAAAAGGTTGGGGAAATTACTACTGTCTGTGTTTGCTGAGGCACTGCAAAGTTCTTCATCAGGAAGGCCCATCTTTCCCTTGAATCAATTCTGGGTCTGAGAACTGCTTCAGATCTGGAAACTGGATAAGGGATTAGGATTTTTGTTGTTGTTATTGGCAGCTGACATCAACACCTATCCTTGATCTTTTTGCTTAAAGAGGTACAACAAAACTCTCATTGGGTGTCCCTCTACCTCTCTATCTTGTCTTTAGTAAAAACACTGAGAACTGAAGTGTTTTATTTCTTTGTTTAAAAAAACCCTATCAAGAGTATTTGAACAGTACTTGCCTTCTTCTTTCTGTCTATAACTCATGATATAAATCAAGGATCTTTTCATGCCTTGGCAAATTGTCATACTACTTTCTAAGTTTGAATCCACTTCCAGCATTTTATCCTTCCCACTTTCAATGTGATGAAATATCTCTGAGAATTCCATGAATGAGAAGTTTTTCACTGGCAATCCTTTCTCTGAGATATCTTCATCCTTTCTGTCATGACCACTTTTCTCATTTATATCGTTAAGGCTGCCTTCACTAAGTTCCTCTGATTGCACATTGGAGTCTCTTAAATAGAGGTGGTGCCAGTATTTCCATGGTTAGCTATTTCTTCTTTAACCCCATTTACATTTGATTAAAATTTCACTTCTAGTATTATAACTTGTTTTATTTTCTTTTCTGTGCTTGATTTTTGATGGCGAATTCCCTCTTTCAATTATCCATTTTGGTAACATGTTACATGGCTTTATCACTGGGAGAGAAAGAGACAACACAACTCTACTTTTGTCATCTGTGTGCGAACTAACAGATGTGCCATGACCAATTACCTATAGACTCTGAAAAAAGTGACATAACTGGTCACTGATCATAATGTGCATCTGTTTTTTGCATAGCGATTTGTGCATTGAAGAGCTAGCAGCAAAGTCTGTGCTTTATGCAATTGCTAACAGTTAATATATCTTGATAACTGAAATCTGAACTATGCTATTGGAGCACTGGTAGTTTTTAAGCGAACTGCAGTAACTGAAATTCATGCATATCAGAACCATGCAAAGCAAGGACTGCAAATCCATTTTAACATGCCCACCTCTCTGAGCCTTTTGACTCCTCCTTCAGTTCTCTGCCATGGCAGTTTCAGCATCCCCACCATCCAAGCAGAATATTTTAATTGACTCCTGGTGTCCTTGCCAGGATATTAAGTCCTGAGTCATGTAAGAATACTCATATCAGTAAACTCTCCTTTATCCAGCCTTATTTTGTAACTTATGGTACAGCACTCTCAAGATTTATTTCTAGGCACATTTTCCTGATTCCTGACAATATATTTTAGCCAGGTCCTGCAACTCATCTGGTGAATAATCCTTTTCCTCACAAATCAGAGATAGTACTTCCCCCGTGAGGCTATGCTGAGGTTGACCCCAGTTATTGGCCTGGCTACCGCAGGGGCAGCTGGAGCAAATCCTGAGGTAAGTATACTTGCAAGCATATTATCTTGTAAAACATCTGCCTCAGGTAAGGACTCTGCATGATGTCCAGGCAATGCAGGATTGAGAGTGGTAAAAGGAGTTAGCAACTTCTGCAGGCCCAGGAGTTTAAGGAGGTCTTGGAGAAATTCAGTAGGACACCTATGTAAGTCCAAGAGTTCATGGAGCTCTTGAAGGAGTTCAAGATTCTCAAGGCAATCCATTCTAGATATCAGGGTCCCACTCTTCTCAGATCCCTAATTTTGGAAAGAAACTTGCCAGAGCTGTTATTCAGCCTTCTTTGTAATTCTACTACTCTCACAGGCAGATACTGGGCCTAATTCTCAACACAATCTGTCCTCTAGCTTTAGAAGATTAGAGCTTCCTTAAATACTGCCAAAGAGATTTTCTGGCTTTCACACAGTTCCCATGGTTCATGACTGGCTAGTTTAAGTGTGTGGTTTTCTTTCTTTCTTCATATGTTAAATGACATGCCAATGTCATTTAACAGCAACTGATCAAATCCATAGTCCTGATAATCACCAATGTCACCATCTCTCAAATTCCAGAGATATTACATAAGACAGTGCATGCCCTTCCACCTCATCCAATCCCAATTCATCACAATAAGAATCTTAGTGATTATAAAGCTACAATACGCCAGAGCTTATCACCACCCCGCTTATCACTAGCAGTGGGGTCTTTGCTGCAACCTGGGTGTCAAGTGATTCTGTTCTAGAATCCATCTTGAAGATCTGCTTTCTAGAACAACTTCTTGTCTCATTTGCCTTAGTTAAGGATTCCCACCCCTCACAAGCAGACCCAGAGAAAACACTTAAATGAAAATATTCATTTGGAGTTGCAATAAACAATGGAGGGAAGGAGGATATGAAATAGTGAAGAGAAGACACTCAATAAAGAGTACATCATCAAACTAAATATCTCAGTGGGTAACTGGAGTTAAATTCCTTAGTGTGATATCTGGGAAATACAGATACAAATTATCCTACCTGAGGGCCAAGAAAACTGGAATATTTAAATACCAATTTCTCTCAGTCATTGGCTGTGAACAGCTCCCAAGAGTTTTAATTCTTCAGCATGTCCAACCTGCCATGCTCATGAAGAAAAAAGCTTTCTACAGCATGGAGAGCCTCATGCAATACTAGTAGTTGAAGTCAGCCAGAAAAGACAGTCCTGGAAAGGCCTCAGGAATCTGGGTAGGGGAGCACAGCACCTGCTATACCAGTCATCCCTGATCCTCAGGAAAAAAAAAAATTATATATCTTGAACCTTGGTGCTGAGTGGAGCTGAAAAATAGTCTCCCAGTGAATCTGGATCAAGAGAATTCTCTGGGTTCCCAGATCACCAAAGAAGGAGGAGCATTAGGCTGGTGTTAAGGCCTGAATTGTGTCCCCCCAAAATTATATGTTGAAGCCCTAACCTCCAGTCCGTCAGAATGTGACTGTATTTGGAAGTCAGGCCTTTAAAGAGATGATTAAGTTAGAACAAGGCCATTAGGGTGAGCTCTAATCCAATCTGACTGGTGTCCTTATAAGAAGAGGAAATTTGGACACACGGAGAGATACCGGGGTGTGGATACACAGAGGAAAGACAGTGTGAGTACATACCGTGAAGGTAGCCACCTGAAAGCCAAGGAGCCTTGAAAGAAACCAAACCTTGATCTTGGAATTCTAGCCTCCAAGACTATGAGAAAAATACATTTTTATTATTTAAGCCACTCAATTTGTGGTACTTTGTTTTGGAAGCTCTAGCAAACTAATATAGCAGGTATGGCTTAGTGATCCAGGAACATCATCCCCATGAGAGCAGAACTACAGGAAAAGGATCCTTCTACCAGATCAATCTATCCTGATCAAGCAATTCCTCCACAAGTGCATTGCAGAACTTCTCCTGATGCTCCCTGGCTTGCCAGAATCTCAGGATCAACAGAACTTGTGCGTTTTACTATGCCTTCTTTTGATAACCCAAAAGTCCATCTTCAGAAATGGAATCCAGTAGAAATGACACCACAGATAATCAGTCATTTAATTATGCTTGATCCACTGCTCCCACCAGAATAGGACACAGCTGGCCCAGACTCTGGACCTCCACTGCATCCTTCAGTCAGAGGTCAGATGCTGCAGAGGATGTCAGGGGACAATGTCTGAGAAGAGAACCTCCTGTCCCTCTTTTTCCCCTAGAAAGCTAGTACGGACCTTCCCAAGAATTGTCTCCACCAAGTGATTTTCCTACCCCAGCGCACCCTCAAATGGCAAAGATAAAGGTCTCTCCACCAAGCACTGGATTTGTCTTCTGTCCTGGAACCTGAAAATAGAAGTGTGTCAGTTTCAGAGTTGACCCAGCCTTCCAATAAGCAGACTTCTGAAGATTCCAGGACCACAGGAATACATTCTTTTGAGTTTCATATAAAGTATTTTTCTTCTTTTAATTTTATCACCATTCATTAAGTGAATATACAATGGCCCAAATGGAAATTTGATAGAATTATAATTCTTAAGATAGTGATTACTGTAATGTAAATCTTTTGTCACTACCATTTTATTTAATTAGAAATAGTGTAACTACAGTAAATTTGCTGTTTTTAACAAGTCCAATAAAACACAGCAGGAATTTTTTGCCCTTCTAAAATAATTTTGATTTTTTAATATTTTCATTCTACTGCCCTTAGTTAAGTGTCTATATAATAGCTCAAATATAAACTTGATAGATTTACAATTCTCAACATAGTGCTTTAAAACTATACATTGTGTAGGGGCTTCCCTGGTGGCGCAGTGGTTGAGAGTCCGCCTGCCGATGCAGGGGACATGGTTTCGTGCCCCGGTCCAGGAAGATCCCACATGCCGCGGAGCGGCTGGACCCGTGAGCCATGGCCGCTGAGCCTGCGCGTCCGGAGCTTGTGCTCCGCAACGGGAGAGACCACAACAGTGAGAGGCCCGCGTACCGCAAAAAAAACAAAACAAAAAATATACATTATGTAAATCTTATTAATAAATTGCTTCCATTTTATGAGTTTAATTGAAATCTAATTTCAAACGTCTATCTTTAAGGCTTAGATAATGTTAATTTAGTATTTTGTTATTGCTATTTAACAAGTCTTTCTTATTAATCCAGAAACAAATCTTCTAGTTTCAGTGCTATAGTCAGGTAATTATACAAATGTTCAAATAGAAGCTCACTAGAGTAATAATTCTTGGGATACTGTTTTATAACAATAAAAGTTGTAAGTGTTGCTTATTTAAGAATGAAATTTGTGAGTCAATTGCTTCATTCTCTTCTATCTCTAGGTAATGGAAGTATGGTATTTTGGCGTTGGTGCTGGAATTAGTTTCCTGCAGCTGCAGTTACAAATTACCACTGTGAAAGGAAAATCAAAATGGAGTCAGTATTACTAAGAGAGTTTTCTAAAATGGAGCTGGGAAACGACTGAGGAAGTGTGACTTATGCATGTCTCAGGCAGGATGGAATATGAACTTTGATCATATTCTTAACACAGTCATTCGGAACATCTGCCCAGTATTCCAGAAGCTCAAGATACTTATTGGATGCTGACCCTAAAATAACTCATGGCAACCTATCCCTTAAGGACAAATATTTCCTTTCTTCTGTTATAGTGAATCATAATTCTTGCCAGACAACTTTACCAACCATGTAGCTTTTGCCTTTATAAGCCCCTGACTCTTTCTCTTCCCTGAAACACTCTTTAGGTTTTACCCCAATCTGTGTCTTGCAAACTGCAATTCCTAAGACCACCCCCCACCCCAAATACATTCTTTTCTTATTTGGAGCCTTCTGTGTTTCTTGGTTGACACTCCATACTAGTAGCTTAAAATGACAGATTTATTCTCTCACAGTTCTGGAGGCCAGAGTTCAAATCAAAATGTCATCAGAGTTGCACTCCCTCTAGAGACCCTAGGGGAGAATCTTTCCTTGCCTTTTCCACCTTCTGGTGGCGCCCAGCATCCCTTGGCTTCCTTGGCTTGTGGCCACAGTACTCCATTCTCCACCCCCATCTTCACTTTGCCTACTCCCCTGTGTACACCTTCCCCTCTGGATGTCTATTTTATAAAGATTCCTGTCATTTGATTTAAAGCCCACAAAGGTAGTCCAGGATGATCACCTCATCTCAAGATCCTTAGATTAATTACACTTGCAAAGCCCCTTGTTTCAAAAAAGGTGACATTCACAGGTTCCAGGACTTAGAACATGGACAAACCCTTTGGGGAGGGGCAGGGCACCATTTAACCCACTACAGTATTTTACAAGTTGCCCATAACATAAAGTGTAATGAGAGTTTTACATGAGTAGTCTAGCAAGAAGAGACTTTTGAAACTCGAAGTCAATTTCTGGATACCAAGGGCTATATTTACTCTGGTTGGTAGACTAATATGTTTACCTAAAAGATAGTAATTATTCTTTTTGAAAAAAACTGATTAGACTAATATTTATAAAATGAAAAGATAGTAGAATTTGGAGTCAAAGTATATTTATTTTTTAAAATGTGTGCCCATGTTAAGGACTGAAAAGATACACAACTAAAATGTAAACAGTGGTGATGGGAGGAGAATGGGAAGTGGAGGGTAGGGGGATAAAGGGGGAACTTCGTGTTCTTTCTCTGTATGTACTTGCATTAAAATGCACACACTAGTGCACATATCTGGCATCCAGGTTTTTGTGGCTGTTACCCAGAGGAAACATTCCTTGATACTTTGGCTCTAATGGCCAGCAGGATTTGTGTTCACAGGTTCAATGGGATGGTAGCAAACAAAGAAACAGTTCTTAACTGATTCATGCCAGAGTTCAGTGCAGAGAGAACAGAATGAAATGCCTCTCTCCTTGCCTTCCCCTGAAAGAGGTATATTTACACACTTTAAAAACTACTGCCTGAGGGTTCAGTTTCCAGTCAGCCTGCATCTAGATGCTGACTAAGATCCTCCCCTTTGGGACACTGACAGGTCTTGGCACACTCTCAACTACTGGGAGCAACTAAAAACAAAGTAGGCTGCTTGGACAAACAAAAAGGTTTGAGAGACAACCAAGAGGTAGGAAAGAGTTGAATGATAAGATTTGTCTCCTGTATGAGGTCACTCCAAAAAGACTGGGAGAGGTGGTTCTTTTCTCTAACACATACAAACCAAAACAGAGAGCCAAGGAAAACAAAGAAACGAGGAATATGTTCTGAATGAAAGATCAAGAAAAGAGCATTTGAGATGCTCATGCATTTGGGAAGACTCAAAATTACTAAGTTTAAGAATAAAAGTGGATGGAAGTCCTAGCCAGAGCAATTAGTGCAGAAGCAGAAATGAAAGGCATCTAAATTGGAAAGGAAGAAGTAAAATTGTCACTATTTGCAAATAACATGATATTATATATAGAAAACCCTGAATACTCCACAAAAAAAAAAAACCTGTTAGAACTAATAATCAAATTCAGTAAAGTTTCAGGATACAAAAATCAATATACAAAAATCTGTTGCATTTTTATACACTAACCAGTAGAAGGAGAAATTAAGAAAATAATCCCATTTACAATTTCATCAAAAAGAATAAAATACCTAAGAATAAATTCAACCAAAAACATGAAAGACCTGTACACTAAAAACTATAAGACACTGATGAAAGAATTTGAAGAAGATACAAATAAATGGAAAGATATTCCAAGCTCATGGATTGGCAGAATTAATATTGTTAAAATGTCTACACTCTGCAAAGCTATTTGCAGATTCAATGCAATCCCTATCAAAATTCCTATGATATTTTTCAAAGAAATAGAAGAAACAGTCCTAAAATATGTATAGGACCACAAAGGACCCCGAACAGCCAATGCAATCTTGAGAAAGAAGAGCAAAGCTGGAGCCATCACAATTCCTGATTTCAAACTGTATCACAAAGCTATGGTAATCAAAACATTATAGTATTGCCATAAAAACAGACACATAGATCAATGGAACAGAACAGAGAGCCCAGAAATAAACCCATGTATATATGGTCAATTAATTTACAACAAAGGAGCCAAGACTATACAATGGGAAAAGGACAGTCTCATCAATAAATGGAGTTTGGAAAACTGGACAGCCACATACAAAGGAATGAAACTGGGTCACTATCTTATACCATACACAAAAATTAACTCAAAATGAATTAAAAACTTGAATGGGGCTTCCCTGGTGGCGCAGTGGTTGAGAATCTGCCTGCCGATGCAGGGGACATGGGTTCGTGCCCCGGTCCGGGAAGATCCCACATGCCGCAGAGTGGCTAGGCCCGTGAGCCATGGCCGCTGAGCCTGTGTGTCCAGAGCCTGTGCTCCACAACGGGAGAGGCCACAACAGTGAGAGGCCCGCGTACCACACAAAAAAAAACTTGAATGGAAGACTTGAAACCATAAAACCCCAAGAAGAAAACATGGACAATAAGTCCCTTGACATCAATCTTGGCAATGATTTTTAAAAATTTGAGACCAAAAGCTAAGACAACAAATGCAAAACTAAACAAGTGGGATACCATCAAACTAAGAAGTTTCTGCTCAGCCAAGGAAACTATCAACAAAATGGAATGACAACCTACTGAAACGAAGAAGATATTTGCAAACCTTATATCTGGTAAGGGGTTAATATCCAAAACTATATATAAAGAACTCATACAACTCAATAACAAAAAATCAGACAATCTGATTAAAAAATGGGCAGAGGACCTAAATGGACATTTTTCAAAGAAGACATACAGATGGCCAACAGGTACTTGAAAAGATGCTCAACATCACTAATCATCAAGGAAATGCAAATCAGAGACTTGCAAAGAGATATTACCTCACACCTGTTAGAATGGCTATTATCAAAAAGACAAGAAATAACAAGTGTTGGCAAGGATGTGGAGAAAAGGGAATCTTTGTGCATTGTTGGTGAGGATGTAAATTGGTGCAGCCACTGTGGAAAACAGTACAGAGTTTCCTCAAATAATTAAAAATAGAACTACCTTATCATCCAGCAATTCTTCTTCTGGATATTTATCAGAAGAAAACAAAATCACCACCCTGAAGACATATCTGCACCCCCATGTTTATTGCAGCATTGTTTACAATAGCCAAAACATGGAAACAACCAAAGTGTCCATCAATGGATGAAAGTTTATCCTCACTATGTGAGAGATAGATAGGAGATAGGTAGATAGATAGTAGATAGATAGATTGTTCAGCCATAAAAAGGAAGGAAATCCTGCCATTTGCAACAATATGGATGGACCTGGAGGGTATCATGCTAAGTGAAATAAGTCAGACAGAGAAAGTCAAATACCATATGATCTCACTTTTATGTAGAATCTTAAAAAAAAAAAAAGACTCATAGATACAGAGAATAAAATGGTGGTTGCCAGAAGCAGGGGGTGAGGTTTGGGTAAAGGATGAAAGTGGTCAAAAGTATAAACTTCCAGTTATAAGATAAATAAGTCCTGGGGTTGTAATGTACAGCATGGTGACTATAGTTAATAATACTGTATTATATACTTGAAAGTTGCTGAGAGAGTAGATCTCAGAAGTTCTCATCACAAGAAAGAAATTTATGTTTGTATACCTGAAACTAATATAATGTTATTTGTCAATTATATCTACTTAAAAAATAAAATAAAATTTTAAAAATAAAATGCATGCGCTAAGAAATTAACACACAATAGAGAGAGAGAGAAATTCAAAATGGCAGAGAGAGAAAATAAGTATAGGAAGTCGACAGTTGGTTCAAAAACCACTCTCCAAGCTACAAATACCCCCCCAACAATTCTCTTCTGGTGGCCCAGCATGTTTTCCCCAGCCAGAGGCAGAACTTCAAAGAGTAAAGCCCCTACAGATAGCGATGGAATCTCAGTGAAGAAGAACTTCACCTACTTCATATCTTGTCCCAGGACGTGTGTTAAACTATGGGTACATTCTACTTTTCACAAATTCTGTTATTCTAGGCCTTAAAGATAAACATTTAGAATTGGATTCCAAATTAAACTCATAAAGTGCAAAAAGACCTGTTTTACACATGCAAGTTACACACACATACACGTACACACACACACACACACACACACACAGCATACATATGTATGGACTAAGAACTACCATATCAATCATCATTATATGTGCAGGGAATAGTTTTAAGAAAACAAAATTCTGGCCAGGACTATGAGTTACGATCATTTAGATCGTAAAAAATAGAGTGATTTTTTTCCGTAGCACTTCTCTGTTCTTTCAAAATATTTGAAGCATTATCTAAGCACAAATATGAAATGTCTGATGGAAAATATATCCTCTGACTATTTAAAGTGCCTTCTGGATCACAGATTGATTTTCTTCTGATGCATCAAAGTTTGAAATAGATGAACGTGGTGATGTTAGTTTTTCTTTTATTCCAATAATATCCTTCATGGTTACATATGTTTTCCCAACTTGTGCTCTAAGCAAACATTCCTTTTCACAGTTACTCTTCCAAAAACAATCCATTAGAAGCTTTTACATGATAAAGATCCAGTCTACATCTTAACTTTATAAATCATATTCTCATGAGTACACATGGTAAATTTTATCAACAGATAAATTATAATGGCAAAGGAAGAAATGTCATTATTTGGGAGGAAAATTTAAAACTGAGGCTGTCTATGTCTCATATGGACATCAAGGGTCCCTGACGGGTTTTTTAAAAATAATAGATGTTTACCCTTGTTTCTGTTCATTGCCAGAATTTTTTGCAACTAACCAGTAAACTAGGGGTCAGCTTATTTCCCCAGAGATATGATTACATTAGTCACTCAGTAAATCCTGAATTAATTTTGTTCCCAAGTTTTCTGAGGAACTCATTAGATAATCTCTGGATCTAGGGAAATTAGTTACAGGGCCTAAAGGAATCACCCTCACTGAACCAAAAGGGAAAAAAAAATTCAGTAGCAGCAAATATGCTGGAGAAATCTTAACCAAAAGGTTCCCCAAGTCTTAACAAATACGAATTCATAATACACTGAATATTTCTACTATAAAGTAAATAACCAAAGCCTATATTTATAGCATCTTATGCTAGATGGGCTGTAAATGTCAAGATCTGGTGTAAACCAGTGATTTACTTGGAGCAGCAGAGTTCTATGTCTAGTAGCCACTGGGGTGATTCTTCAAAAAAGAACCGTTTAATAAATGCACAGACTTGAACTAATGCTCTAAGGTGTCACTGACAAAAATCTATGCTGCTGGAAATTAACATCTTTCAAGTACTGGATGAAATTGTAGTTCTCCTCGCACCAACAACCTGCATTCACCTTTTTCTCGCATCACATTTGAATCACATTGAGGAGATAAGCAGAGCAACGTTGTTGAATATTCATTAGCTTCATCCCTGCTAGCTCTCTCAGTGGTACACTCTCTCTAGGTTACTTGTTCCAGAGACCACACAGACAGGAAAGGCATACAAGCTACTATTGTTAGTCTCCAACCCCACAGAAATACGCTATCCCCACTCCACAACCAGAACTAGAAAGTCCATCTAGCATCATACACTGAGTAGAATTAGAATCAGTTCACCCACTGCTTTCCCAGATTGATTTTCTATCACATACTTTTTTTTCATAAAATTTCAAAATGGCCTTCAAAGAAGGTACTAATTACTTCCTTCCTTTAACTGCCTAGAAATGAACTCCAAACATAATAAAAACAAAACTTTGTTTCATAAATAAACAAGACTGGTCCTGTCCATAGTCTGTATATTTATCCACAGCAAGTTTAGAACAAAAAGGTTCCATGGGAAATTAGAGTGATATTAAAAGCAAGTCAAAGCAAGTATCAAGTGCACTCAAATAAGTCATGCTACTAATTAGCAGTAAAGAGTCAATGGAATTCAGAAAATTCTTGTAACTTTGAGCTTTCTTTTCATCAATGTGCTATGGAAGAGAAAGGTTTCTTTTCACCGAGATATGTCCTCACTAGAATTTGTTTAATTTCTTTCTAGCAGTGCTAAATGACAATCAAAATCTAAACCCTGCCTCTGAGGCCTCTTAACAGCCAGTTTTCCTGGAATATAAAAATCTAATGAAATAAAGTGTATTACAGTGAATAAAGTGTATTCCAGTTGGCCTTAGTTGCCTTGAAAACCAGAAGAGCTGTGTGAACCCTTTCATAAATTTGCCCCTTTCAGTGAAAGGAGAGGTTACAGACTACAATAAACAATACAGGAGGGCTGGTGTGGCCAAAGGAATTCTGTTCCATGCAGGAAACAAGAAGGCCCAGATGTCCAGTTGCCCATAACCCATCAGCGCTCACCTCTTTCACATAGTTTTTATAAAGACTTTGCTGGAACAGTTTATATTCATCTTGAAAACAGACACACAAAAAAGAAAGGATAAGGGGAAGAAGGAGAGGGGCGGTGGGGGGAGGAGGAGAAGGATCTTTTCAAGACTGATCCTTTTCAAGATCTGAGAGTTTGATAACTCAGGGCAATCTGCCCTCAAAGAGCAAAAATATCTTTATATTTATGCTATGGAATAACATATTTAGATAATTAGGGAATGAGTAAAGTGCTAGGACCATAAAGTTTTTTCCATGGAGAAATATAAAGTCTGTTTTTATAGCCCAAGTGTTGCCCTTTCTCATATCTTTTCAAGTATTTTGCTTACAATGAATTTTCCCCAAAGTATTACTTATCTGAGCAAACCATCTGAGTTTCATTAGCAAGGCCAGATGCAACAAAGGTCAGTTCTGATATCAGCTAGTTTCTATGAAGCAAAGGAAATAAAATTCACCATGACCCAAAGGATCATAATATACATCCATTATATATTGTTTAAACTGAGCACTGAAAAAGAAGCTTAAAGAGTAACATTTTATGTGAAATACAGTCTATTAGTCCAGTTTTTAATCTTTTCAAGTGTATATATTACAGGAGATTTAACAGAGAAATAAATGCTTGACAAAACTTCCAATCCTGGTGTTTGTAGATCTATAAATTCAAATTGGTTATCAAAAGGTGCTTTTTCAACCTGTGTGGAATTTATCTGATAATTTATGAACACTTGTTACTCAGATTTAGAGCTCTTTCTGCATCAACAGCAGATTCACACCAACCAAATGCCTCCATGAACCCTTTTCTCTCAATACTCTATACAACCCCTCCCAGCCCACTGTTGTAAATAAAGTTTTGCTGGAGCACAGCCATGCCCGTTCATTTACAAATTTTCTATGGCTTCTTTTTTTTTTTTTTTTTTTTTTGTGGTATGCGGGCCTCCCTCTGCCGCGGCCTCTCCCGCTGCGGAGCACAGGCTCCGGACGCGCAGGCCCAGCGGCCATGGCTCACGGGCCCAGCCGCTCCGCGGCATGTGGGATCCTCCCAGACCGGGAAGCGAACCCGGTTCCCCTGCATCGGCAGGCGGACGCGCAACCACTGCGCCACCAGGGAAGCCCTATGGCTTCTTTTGAGCAGACTTTAAAAGTTGCAACAGAGAGCCTATATGGTCCAGAAACCCTTAACTATTTACTATCTGGCATTTTAAAAAAGGTTGCTTAAACAGCGTTCTATACCCCATCTACCTATCTTTACCTTCCCAATTTTACTTTCATTTCCTACTGAAATACACATTTCTAATGCCTAATTTATTATAAACCTTAATGATCATTCCTTATACTTTCAGTATTTGGCTTGAAAAAGACTTTCAGTAAATTTTAATTCTTTCCAAGGAAATATGAATTGCTGTTACATTTCATAACATAAACCTTACTCTTTTTCCTCTGCTTGTTCGACATTTACTGGAGTCGCACTTCCCAGTCAGGCCACATACAATCGTGCAGGTTGCTCACTGCACAAAATGGCCCAGCAAAGGGGATGAGCTGAGGCTGGATGCAGCCCACACATCCCTTTTCTAGTCATAAACCTTGACACAATGCTATAACCTTCCACAGGAAAGGCCACCTTCATTCAAAATTGCATGAAGGTCTCTTCTCCTCATTAAGCTTTGCACCCACATGGTTGATTATGCCAATGTGCACAAAGGTATCATCTGATCCAGCAGAACCCTATGTTCTCTTATTCTTTTTCAGCAGATCTCTGATAGGATCCTAGAAAATGCAGGTAAAATTCCTAAGTAACATTCTGAATGTCCCAACTTTTGCACAATCTAGCCCTGGTATTATGCACAGGTATTCAGCAATTTATAGTGATGAAGTAGGAGTTAGAAGTTGAGAGAGAAGATAAAGGTAGGCTGAGTAAACTGGATGTATTCATCATTTATGTTGAGGATGTGAGAAGGTTCTTAATAAGAGAGGAAAATAAGGAAAGAGGTTTACTTGTATAAATCAGTTATATCCTGGCCCAATCTCTGTGTGGAATTTATACATTTCTAGAGTTAAGTAACTATTTAGCAAAAAGAAAAACAGAGAAGAGGAAAGAAATTAATTTCTGGGGGCTGGGAGGGCAGTAGTGGTGGAAAGAAATGGACTATGAGAAAAGGTAGGAAAAATAACGGTTAAAAGGAGGAAGCTAGGAAAAGCTCATAGAAAATTAGGGTGAGGAAAGGTCAAGGATGAGAATTAAAGGGAAAAAGATGACTGGACATGAAGCGAAGGGTCTGAGTATGGAGTGTGAGAGGTTTTGAGATAAGGCAGAAGAAAGAAAGAAGAAAAAGGAGAAGAATAACCACAGCTGCAGCTCTAACCTTCTAGCTAACAAGTAATTAAAGATCGTTGATCTATTTTGTCTTGATACAATATGCGATTATCCTAATGCATGATAGCAGAGCTGAAAGAATTTGTATAGAGATCAGTGTCAGAATTTCAAGGAATTAAATATTTAAACATTTTATAATAGGGAAAGAAGATAAAGAATAATGTACAGGAGACTTCCCGGGTGGTCCAGTGGGTGAGACCCCATGCTCCCAATGCAGGGGGCCCGGGTTTTATCCCTGGTCAGGGAACTAGATCTCACATGGATGCCGCAACTAAGAAGCCCGCGTGCTGCAACTAAGAAGCCCGCATGCCACAACTAAAGATCCCCAATGCCACAACTAAAAAGATCCTGCATGCTGAAACAAAGATCTTGTGTGCCACAACTAAGACCCGACGCAGCCAAAATAAATAAATAAATAAATAAATTTTTAAAATGAATAATGTATAAAGTTAGATTTGCATTTTACGTTTTTCTCCAGAAGTCTCTAACTTTACACATTTGGATCCTTTTTTCAGCCTCTCTTGAAATAAATGTAATTCTGATTAGTCAAACTATTATATTGAACTTATGAAAAGGTTTTGAAGATGATTTATGGCTTACCAGTTAGAAAGTGAATTATTTTACAAAAAAAAAAAAAAAAATGAATTAGCCCATAGCAGCTCTAAACTGAACATTACAAAGTGATTATGTGAGTCACATACTTGAGTTTGAAGTGTTATGAAGTCTTGAACTAACTAATAAATCAGCTGACTATTCTAAACCCTATGTTCATAGAAGTATTAATGATAAAAAAAATAGTGACCCACACATTCAGAAAGTTTAAGGGGAAAATACCCTTTTTCAACTTGTTCCTCGATTTTACAAGGTTTGAAGTGGGCCTCTCCTAAAGGAACCACCCTTCCATTATGGGAGGCCTACCTCCAGCTATGTCACCTCACCATTGAGATCATACCTTACTGTACGTGACCTGAATAGAACAATGGAACCACAAGACCAATTTCAGCACAATATCACATCCAAAAGAAATAAAATTTGGATATTGTTTTGTTTTCCTTTTTGTCTTAACTTTCTTTTGTTACACAACAAATTATCACAAATTTAGCAGCTGAAAACAACAACTCTTAATTCACTCACAATTCCATAGTTCTGACGTCCGGCATGGTGTGACTGGGTCCTCTATTCAGTGAATCACAAAGCAGAAATAAAGGGGTCAGCTGAGCTGAGTTTTCATCTGGAGGCTCTGAAAAAAGAAAATCCACTTCCAAACTCATTCTATTGTTGGCAGAAGTTAGTTCCTGGAGGTTTTATGACTGAGGTCCCTGTTTTCTTGTTGGCTGTAAACCAGGGCATCTGTAACTTATAGAGGCCTCCCACTGTTCCCTGACAAGTGGCCCTTTCCATAACACGACATTTCTTTCTTTAAGACCAACAGGAGTATGTCTCTGCTGCCTTGGAACTCTGACTTCTGAAACCAGCCGGAGAAAACTCTCCACTCTTAAAGGGCTTCCCTGGTTAGTCCAGGCCCACCCAAGATAATCTTCCTTTTGCCATATAGTGTAATATAGTCATCTCATCATATTCACAGGTGCCACCCACACCCCCAGGGAAGAGTATTATATAAGGGTGAGGGTCATTGGGAACTATCTTAGAAATCTACTTGCCAGTTTTGTTTCCGTTTTTTTCATACTATAGAGTTGGTGATACTGCCGTGAAATGTCCACTCTCATATGGCCAGAAACTACCCCCTCAGCAATTTCTCAACATAATAATCCTCCATCAACCATGGCAGTTATGCTCCTGAAAAGCACAGTAGTTGGCAAGACAGCAGTTGGTAAAATCAGGATCTTACAAAGGAAATGATATTGGGGGAGCAATGAAAAAGTCATTAAATATGCATTAGGGTCTGTACATTGTTTACTAAGGCATTTGCTTCCTAAATAAACTATGTTAGTTGGTCAACGTTAAACTGTTTGAATAAACAATTGTCCTGACTCATCTTTGATTATTCAGGGAACAGGTCTGCAGACATCATGATTTGCTAAGATTTGTAAACTTTCACTTGTTTAATTTGCTTGTAAAATTTTACTCTTTTATAAAGCTTCTTGGATCAGTTCTTGCAAGCTTATAAATCTAATATCTTTTGCACTTGCAGTTTCCTTTATTCTTTTACACAAGTTACCACAAAATGTTTGTGTGGCTCGCTAGCTTAACATGTTATTTTCTGGATCTGATCTATTATCCATATCACTGCACTAGCCTCAGTGCCTATATCGTCAATAAATACTTGTTGAAAGAATGACTGAATGAATGAATGAATGAATGATTGAATATTGAGAGGGTACAGCACAAAGAGACGTCTCTACTCTTTCCTAAATCTAAGTGAAAAGGGAAAAAATAATTATCACACTCTGTTTTAAAAGAATTAGACTGAACTATATATACATAAAAAGATAATGAATTTTTAATTTGGGGCATATTGATTAAAATTTTTTTGTTTATTTCAGAACAGCTTCTAGCAGTGGTGGAACTTCTCAGGTATAAATGAAGAAAGGGAAGTGTGATGTGAATGTTATGTGTCTACTTGGCTGGACCACAGTGCCCAGATATTTGGTCAAGGGTGTTTCTGATGAGATTAACATTTACATCAGTGGACTGCGAATAAAGCAGATTGCCCCACATAATGTGCAAGGGTTTCATCCAATCAGATGAAGATCTGACTAGAACAAAATCTGACTTCCCTTGAGCAAGAGGGGATTCTGCCAGCTTGATGGCCCACCCTGCAGATTTTAGACTTGCCGGCCTTCATAATCACATGGGCCAATTCCTTCAAATAAATATCTCTCTGTCTCCATTTTTCTCTCTCTCTCTCTCTCTCTCTCTACACACACACACACACACACACACACACACACACACACACACACTATCGGGGTTCAGTTTCTCCAGAGAACCCTGGCTATTACAGGAAGTCTCAAGGAGGCACATCCACACTCTCAAAGTGGGAGCCTGTTCTACTAGGAACCCTATCTCCCTCACAGCAGCTGAGGCTTTGCTGTTGAGCCAGGGTCACCATCTGGCTGGAAAGTCCCTTGGTCAACTTGACATCATTGCCACCCTCTCCAAAGGTCTCTTATGCATCACAGAACACAAACCGGGAACTCCATTTCCAGAATCCACTTCCTTGTATGATTATAAGTTAGAGTCTACCAATGAGAGGCATTTGCATGAGATCTAGAAGGCAGAAGAGATGGAGAGGCTGTTACCCTCTGGAGGCAGTTGCAAGAAGTTGCAGATAGACACATGGGCTGATATGAGGATCAAAGTAACTTCAGTTTCTTTCAGAATCATGGAAATCACTGCTGTGGGATGAGATCATCAGTGCAGCTTTCCTGCCCTTTGCTCCTGCAGTGCTTTCAACAGTTACATAAGCCTCTATTTCCCTGTCTTGAAACCCTTCCTATTCAAAATGCACACAATGCCTCGGTGTTCTGACCAGACCCAGACTACACCACTGATACATTCTTTTGGATGAAAGGGAGAGGAAGCTCTTCATTCTTTCCATTATCCTAATCTATCAGATGGGGTATAATAACTTGGAACTCTAAGAGGGATCATAATCCTCTTCCACCCAGAAATTCCAATGACTCCTATGAAAGTGGGTCTACTCTTCACCCTCCTGTCTAAACCCATAGGCCTGAGATCACTGGGGAGAAGCTGCAAGACTCTCTATAGAGCAGGAATGAGGTGTTTCCCCTGGCAAAAATATCTCCCATTACACTTCCCTTGGAAGAGCAGGTTCCAACCTGTCTTATACAATCGTGATTAAGACACTAAAACAGTTCTTCCCAGAACAAAGAAGATAAATTGATAGTTTCATCTTTAAAAATCAAATTGCTGACAATATTAGAACAACAGTTTATCCTTCTTAAATATCTGTGTGCACTGTGTCTGTTCTCTTTAGTTCCATCTCACAGGTATCCTCTTACAATAGGATAAACCTTAAACTCTTAACTATGACAACCTGGTCCATGTGGCCTCTGCGTAACATCTCAGACTCACTTCAGTCACTCTGAATTCAGGCCTCATTAGCCTCTTTACGATATGAGTCAACCCTGTTCTTTGGGTCTTACGGCCTTTGCACATTCCATTCTCTCTGCCTGAAAACACTCCCGTGGATTCTGACTCTACCTTCATACCCTTTGTCTCAATAATTTCTACTCACTCTCCAGCTCTCCTTTTAAACATCACTTCCACGGGCAGGTTACTTCATCCTGTTATTCACACTTATATTATTGCACTTTGCAGTGCTTATTACAACTACAATTTACTAATTTTCAAAATATCTTTCTTCCCTTCTAGACGATAGCTTCCTGGTGTTACATTTTCACCACTGCATCCCTGGTACCTGGCGTGTTAAGCAAATAGACCTTAAATATGTATTGAATAAAAGAAAAAAAAGAGAGGGAGGGAACAAGGAAGGAAGAAACAAATGAACAAAGGAATGAAGGAAAGGGAGGAGGAGTTGTGGTGGTTAAAATTAAATTCACCATAAATCAGTGATATTTCAGGCGGCACTATAGAAAAAGGAATCTATGGATTGACTGGAGAGAAAAAAAGACCTTCACAGAAAGCTAGAGAAGTGTTCTGTCTGGAAAAAGATTAATACAGTGCTAGATCACTAAAAGAAACCATGTTTTTTTTTAAGATGGTGATGATGACAGAAACTGGAGAGGGTTCTGTGTTTCATCTGCAGTTTGGGGAAGGTAAATAAGTTTTTAAATAAGGTGGGCGGACACCGGTGGGCCAGCAGAAACCGCACTGCCTCCATTTGGGGAAGCATTTGGCTGCCACTATTCCCAACGGACCTCCGAGGACTATGTCAGCGCAAAATGGCTCCAGCCTTTTCTGGTTCTTGGCAATATAGAATAGCCTGAATCAAAGGACAGGAAACAAAACAGACATGGACTCTTCTCCCCAGTGTGCAAAAGTAGCCACTTGCCACATGAAAAGGAAAGACGAGAATCCATTATGTCGCCTACTCAGAATATGTTTAATGAGAGTAGCTCGTCGTTTGAATCAATTTGTTCCGCAATATCTACTCGATTCCTATTATTACTCTCCAACTTCTTCATTCTACCTTTATAACTACCCCCCAAAAGTCAACGTCTCCCAGGGATTTGTGTGTATGTATGTGTGGTGGGTCACAAGCAGAAGGAACTTGGCACCACAATCACAATTAGATAAAGTCAAGCCAGGTCAAAGAGAAAGGTCGGGTCAAGAGGAAATGGTAGATAAACAGTGAAGGGTTCACTTCTTTAGAACTAGATATATGGACACTTGCCAGTGCTACACAACTGCTTATTGTGTGGAAGAATGCCAAAATGTGACAGCAAGAAATTTCCACGAGTAAAAAAATAAAAGTCTTTCTATGAGGGCTTAATGCACTGAAAATAAAAACCAATGCAATTTTATGGTTTTAAATTATAGGAAAGACAACTGAGTGAAAAAGAGAAATACAGCTTAAAAATCATGTGTACTGAAAAAAAAGCATATACAACTATACAGAACAAAGGTGCTACTAAAGTGCAAAGTATTTAGATATTCTAAAGTGCAAAGTATTTATTCTAAAGTGCAAAGTATTTAAATCTTTCCAGTTCTCTGAGGGAATGAAAGAATCAAACATACGTATATGATACACAAATACACATTGATGTTACAAGGAAAATAAGGGGAAACATCTTCATAAGGATTTTGATGAGAATTCTTGGCCATGAGACTACACTTTAGCTTTCAGAGTTTGTACTCTCATATTGATTGTTCTTTTCTACTTTTCTTACATGACTCTGTTATTCAGGGCATCACCTGAGTCTTGATCACTTTCTTTCCTAAATCTGCACAATCTTCCAAGATATTTTCTGTGCTATGAACCATTTTCATTTATTCATAGTAATTGCCAATATCTAATCTATTTCTTTAAATGTTTCAGTTCCTTAAATTTCCCCCAAGCCACGATAAGTCATCCTTCAGAAAGACAAGGCAAAAAACAACACTAAAAAATTTCTTTAAATATCTATTTCTTCCATGTTACCTATATGTCATTTGGAAATTTTGTCCAAAAGTCCCACTTATAGTAATTATTCTTTTTTTTTCTCAAAGCATGAAGTCTGGCTTTGTATGTAGTTCAGTTTGCTATTGCCTCTGATGCAATGTTGTGCAGATTGATTATGCAAAATGATTGATTCTCTCCAAATTTTCACCCATTGTAATAAAACACTTTCAATTTCAGTCAGTGAGCTAGTGTAAATACATGGAGGAAATATAACTGCACATTTTTTCTTCTACAGATCACAGCTTTTCCCATTTGTTGGTAACAGATAATTTTGCAAAACCGACACTGAAACACACTGCTCCCAATCTCTATTGCAACTATATACTCTTAAAAAAAAAAAAAAAAGAAAAAAGCCCTGGAGGAATTCTTTGAAGAATTAATGCATCACTGTATGTTAATAGCATATGCTCAATAAATATAGATAAACATGTCATGAATGGATTAATAAGTTTAGATTAGAGAGAGAGTATGTATATGCGTGTGTCTTCGTCTGTTTGGCTGCTGTAACAACATACTATAAGCTGGTTGCTTATAAACAACAAACATTTATTTCTTATGGTTCTGGAGACTGAAAAGCCAAAATCATGGTGCCAGCATACCGGGCATTTGGTGAGAGCTTACTTCCTAGATGGCCATCTTTTCACTGTAAACTTGCATGGTGGAAAAGGGGCAGGGAAGGTTTATCAGGCCTCTTTTATTAAGAGCACTAATTCCATTCTTGAGGGCTCTGCCCTCATGACTGAATCACCTCCCAAAAGCCCCTACCTCCCAATACCATCACGTTGGGGGGTTAGGATTTCAACGCATGAATTTGGGGGAGACACAAACATTCAACCTAAGGTAGACAGATTAGATAGATAAACAGATAATAGAGGATAGGAAGATAGATGATAGATAGATTGATAGATAAATAGATAGACAGATAGGTAGGATTTGTTGAAAATGAACATGCATGGAACAAACTTATGGAAATAATGATTCAGTAGGTGAACATGAGAATCCACTGATTCTGATGACCCTTCTGGTCAAAGATAGATATAGGGAGGGAATCTCTATCTCTGGCCCAGCCTCTGAACACACACATCTGACTCTAAGGGGCAAAAGAACCATAAGCGGTAAGAAAAAGCTGCTTCCCTCAGAATATGCTGGGGCCTAAGAAAATCTGCTTTATGAGCCCTCCAACAGATCTTAACACAAAAGCAGAGAGAGTCCTTCAGTCCCATTCTCCCATTCCAGCGTAAATCATCACACCCTGAGGGCTTTGGGCCATGGTCTATGGAAAAAACTAGACTCTGGAGCATCTTCTTCCTGGAGTGAGACAAATCAGCAGCAAGCCAGTAGGTTTGGGCAGCACCCCCAGCAGCTTCCACATCATGCCAAGAGCAGACTGAAGTACACAGTGGAGTGGCATGAGGTTGTAAAATATTGCCCAGCACCTGGAAACACTGCCTGGGGAGTCACAGGGACACTTAAGAGAACTGTCCTGGGGTTGAGAGCCTCCTTTGAGCAGATGGAGGGTAGAGCCAGACTGATAAATGACATATGTGCTCAAGAAAAGAATCTGCAAAATGTTTCTATGGAGAAAATCCTTGCTTTTATTCTTATCCCATATATAAGAAAATAACAGTTTTTAGAAGTAGTATATCTGGGTCAGATAGAGAATCCATCTTTGCATTAGGATCATGCAAAAATACCTCCTCTCCTTTTTGTCAACGACACTGTTTATCTGGATAATAAGTGAGACAAATGACAAGACTTTTCCTTTCAAGTGATAAATAAATTAAGTAGCATACCAGACAAGATTTTCTTAGTTAAAAGCAAAATGAACACATGAATCATTGGTCTGAATAATTCAAGAAGAAAATTATCTTACATTTACCTCCTTTTCAATTTGAGCTGTACAATTTGACCTAAGTTGCCCACAAGCCAACTATTTTGGTTAGGTTTGTTTTTAATAAAGCACTAACACTCAAGTTTCATTTCTCTAATGTTTCAGAATATAGTTTAAACCACTTAAAATTGGAAGAGGATCTTTAAAGCATTGACGTATGAGGGATATTTCTAGTTCTCTTCCTCCCATACCCTTCCCAGGCCCACCTCTTTAACCCCCATTTCAATACAACCTTACTTCACTCCAGCTAATCCCCATCCCTGTCCTCACTTTCAAAGCTACACTTCTCGAAAGCACTGTGCACATTATTTCCTTCATTTCCTCACCCCTCATTCACTCCTCGACCCACTCTAGTCTGGCTTCTACTCTCACCAAAACCACCCTCCTTAAGATCATCAATTATCTCCATCTCCAATGGGCATGATTTCTCTGAAGAATTTTAGAATGCAGACCACGTCTCTCTCTCCTTACTTCTATGACTCTACCTTTTTACCTCTCCAGCCACTCCTTTTCTAACTCAGCTCCAGACTTCTTCTCATCTACCAGCCTTTAAATGTTGGATTTCCTCAAGTCTCCAGTCATGGGTCCCCTTCTCCTCCCACCCTACACCCGTGATTGCACTCCCAGTGCCTCAGGAGCTAGGTAGGTAACCTAATCCAGTGAAACAGACCAGGAAAAGCCCTCCAATGAAGGAAAAATCTACCATCTCAAAGGGAAACCCAGCCCCAGTACATTATTGACTTGCAGGAATGTGATGGAAATGTTGCTTCCTAGCTTCAATGACTATATAAACATCAACTCTCAATTACTTATCTCTAGTGTAGACTTCCTTTCAGAATTCCAGATATATACATTCAAATACCTACCCAATATTTTCACTTGGATGTCTCAAAAGAGTTTCATACCCAACTCACCCAAAACAGAATTCATGATCTTCCAACCTGGTCCTCCTGGAGAGCAGACTCATTTTATTGTCTAAAATAAATGGCATCACTACAGTTACTAAATCTAGCTGTTGAGTACAGTGGGGCATCATTCACCCAGTTGTTAACAACATATTCTCAGAGCGCTCAAAGTACATGTTTTCAGAATATATGTGTATATGATATATGTATATGAATGTGTATAAATATAAATTTGAGATGTGTGTATAACATACATTATATATAATTTTTATATGTCACTTATGTATATGTGAAATATATATGTATATATGTGTATGTATCAGTAGTATAGCACTAGTGCTTCCAGAATATAGTAAAGAATTATGTTAGAAAATATTGGTAAGACTTGGAATTGACTCAGAATAGAGTAACTTACATGACAGGCACAGTGAGGAAGGTTCCCACTCAATATAAGGCAGAATGTTTTATCTACAGGGCTGGTCTGATAAGTGCAGTGATGCCCAGGTTCCCCTTGAGGAAGGAAAGATTTATTCTGCTAGTTGCAAGAGAAGATAACCTTCAGTTTTTAACCCTTTTTGAGGATTGCCTCAGCTGACCCAAGATCCAATTAGTCAACAAGAGGGCATAAATGTCTAGCCCTCTACCTCAGACTCATGACAACTCTGATGGGCTAGTGCGGACCTGGGCTTACCGTGGGTTCATTTGAAGCTTTCATTGGGACTGCATGACGGCTTGACTTCTCGCTCTGCCCAATCCTGCCTCTTTCCCTCCCTTCCCCAGGTGATGATCTGATAAATGACCTGCACCCTAATTCCTCCTCTGAGTTTGTTTCAAAAGGAAACTGACTTGGGACACTTGCCAAATATAGAATGGCCTGCATCCTAAAGAATATGGGACCACTGCCAGAAATGTCCAAAGATGGGACAATTATTTTGAAATGTTACAGAAAAGATGCATCTATTGGATGTCGTCTGTATATGATTTTATGATTTTAAGTTTTGCACATTAGAAATCATACTTAATATACTTTATGTGTAGAGTACTTTATAGCTTTTACATATTATCTCATTCAAGCACAAAAAACAGATGAAGCAGAGAGAGTATCAGCCCCATTTACAGAAGAAGAAACTGAGGTTCAGAAATATTATTTGGCCCAAGGTCACATATTCATTAAATTAACAGTCTAGTGCTTGAATTAAGTTTTTCCTCAGTTCTCAACTTACAACCGAGGCTTCTTTCACTGTGTCAATTATGAGAAAGGACTATGGGTTTTCATAAAAGTATTGTCTAACCAAAAATTATATTAACTTTTTAATTTGCTCTGCCACTGCCAGTATTTTAATGGGTATTTTTTAAAAAATCATTGAAAACACAGCTGTGTTTCCATTTGCCAAGTATAAGTAATTCCATCCAAGAATTTTGATGGGACCTTTGAGACTTATAAGAGTCCTTTATTATTTCATTTGGTTCCAGATGACAGCCTGCCTTTCTGCTCAGTTGTATAGGCATGTCCTATGACATACCTGGCAGCACACATTTCACAGACTCCAGACTGCCAGGACCAAAGCCAGAGGTCTTGGAGTAAAATTCTGGATATTCATAAGAACATTACAATAGCAGATGAGGGAAGCTTTGTACAAAATATTTCTGAAATCAAAAGTTAGCAATATAGACTCTATCCTAGCATCCACCATGCTGGACAAAGCAAAGACTAGCCCTTTGGGTTGTTGGAACTTGAGACCTTGTGGTAGACAGACACTTGAACAAAGGCCTGCAAAGGCCACAATCATCTTGAGAGTTACATTAGAGTCTTAGAATGGTTAAAGCACTTGCCTACACTCTGAAGACAGGCAATAACGTCTTTCTCTAGCTCCAGATTATGTCCTTTGAAACAACAGTATAATCCAAATTAATCTGACAAGAGCATAACTGAGACAGAAGTTTACATGGAATCTGACCAGACTCCATTTAACCTTTTAATCAATGAAGACTAGGCCTTTCAATAACTTGTTTTTTGTCAGACAGAATTTCCATCCCAGAAGGAGAAATGACAGTTTCAAACTTGATTATATGGAACTTCCTTGGAGGATGCCACAAGAAGGAAAGCAGGTACCCATGTTAAGAGGGTGGCAAGGATATAACCCACTCCTACTTCAATTTCATATTGATCTTTCTTATAAACTTTCACTAAAACATGTTACACACATTTAGAGGGGGAAAGTTTGAAACTACTCCAATAAGTGACACAAAGCTGGGGTTTCAAGGCTGGTGTGCCTACCAGATGCCTCCTTTCCAGGAGGTGTTAAGGTCTGGCTTTGAGACTGGGTCCTGTCACTTCCCAGCTGTGTGAGACAGGGCAACTTACCTGAGCCTCAGCTTTTCATCTAGAACTTGTGGCTAATAATACCACCCTCATGGGGTAGTTATAAAGACCTCATGAACTATTATGTGCCAACATCCATCACCACAGCTTCCTCAGATGTGGTAGCATCTTCTGACTCTGCAGCTCCGCAGTTGCTGGTGCAGCGGCTCCATCTGCCCTCTTCAGTCCCCAGAGACACTCGGGCTACGTCAGAACTTCCAGCTTCTCAGACATCCGTCAGCACTGACAGAAACTTTAGTCATTTTCATCACCACCATCATTGTTATTAATCACGCTATCTGCTATTTATGTATACAGTGATGTACACAGTTGTTTTCCTGAAAATGAAGAGTATGAAATCTGGGAGGCAACAGAACACTTCTTATGTGGGTTCTGGAGTCAGACTGCCTTGATTTGAATCCTAACTCCACAACCTATTAGCTGCGTGATCACAGGCAAGATATTTAATATTTCTAAACCTCACTTTTCTTTTCTATAAAATGGGCATAAAAATGGTACCCACTCCCTAGTGTCATTATAAAAATTAAATTAGACAATCCATGTAAACTTCATGGAACACAATAAGTACTCAATATATGCTAGCTAGCTATCATCACTGTAGCACCTTACTAGAGTAACCCTGTTTTTAAATGTCATGTTTCAGGCAGTAGAGTCTTATGAATTAATATAAAATGAGTAAGAAATATTAAGTGAAAATTCAAGAATGTGCACATTACATATGGTTTTTGCGTTTAAAAAGAGAAATATCTCTAGATACTTATCTGCAGAAAAACAGACCTCAGGGATTTCCTCTGAGAAGGGAAACCTGGGAACTAAAGAAAAGGAGTAGAAAAGAGACATGTTTTACTGTAGACTATTTTTACTCTGTGAGTTGTTTAATATGTGTGGGAACTTCCTAGTCCAATAAATATAACATTAAAAATGAATCTTTTCTTCTAGTTTCACTACAGATAGTTTTTGGAAAGTGTCATCAAGATACTGTTGCTTTCCAGGGACCTATTATAATAATCACAAAGGTACTGATTGGAAGAGCTTTGATTACAATGATATCTCACAAAATTGTTCCATTTTACAGATTTTCATTGATTAAATCAGTTACCTCTTTGACAGGGAAGCATATGAATTTCAATTCAGATATCAGAAAGTAAATAAATAAAAATTATGCTGTATTTTATTTAGGGAGCATTAACCAAAATTTTCAATTAATGAGAATATAATTCTGCACCTGATATTCAGTAACTCACCACATATTCCCGCCTGCTCTCTACCACTCTGCCCCATTATTTCCAAACTGATTCCAGAAAACTGAGTTAATGTGTAAGGAAGACATTTTAAAAACTGTGCTGGACTTCCCTGGTGGTACAGTAGTTAAGAATCCACCTGCCAATGCAGGGGACACAGGTTCGCTCCCTGGTCCGGGAAGATCCCACATGCTGTGGAGCAACTAAGCCCGTGCGCCACAGCTACTGAGCCTGCACTCTAGAGCCTGCAAGCCACAACTACTGAGCCTGCATGCCACAACTACTGAAGCCTGCGCGCCTAGAGCCCGTGCTCCACAATTAGAGAAGCCACCACAATGAGAAGTCCGCACACCACAACAAAGAGTAGCCCCTGCTCGCCACAACTAGAGAAAGCCTGCACACAGCAGCGAAGACCCAACACAGCCAAAAAAAAAAATAAATTAATTTTTTAAAAAAAGTAACTGTCCTTACTATGTTTTCTATTTCTTCTATGAAATCTCCTTCAACCCTCATAGATGGCCTTCTCTCCTACAGGAATGTTATCTACAATTTATTGATTGATTTCAATGTGTCAGACACTGTTTTGAACACATTCTATGCATTTTCACTTACACTGCTCTCAAGGACAAAAGACTATTTTTAAAATTCAGTAACAGAGTGTAATAACAGCAAAACCACACACCAAATAAATGACTAAATGTAAGATAAGACTATGAGGTTGCAAACCTGTGCTTTTCATCATTCAAAAAAAAAAAAATACTACCCACAGTTATCGCCTGTACCTCTCATTGAACACTTAACATGTGCTACTTTGAATGACTTCTTTTCTGTTTTGTTTTTGTTTAACTTTTGCCCATGTTCAGTCATCCTAACTCAATTTTATAGTCCTTACACAAAGAACCTTGTCTTTTGACCCCTTTGTATTCCTAGCAGTTAGTACTGGACCAAAAGAATAACATGGGGATGATAGGGTTATGGTGGTGATGGTTAGAATGACATAATGACAAAGCCCACTGGGTGGGATTTGGGGCAGGCACTCTAGGCTGAAGTGTACTTATTCCTTCAACATTTATTGTCTCAATATCCACTCTAGGCCAAGCTAGTGCAGTCTCTGGACATAAGGGTACTGTAAATCTATGATTTAAAAAATCTATGATTAAAAAAACCACTTTATGGAGTGCTTTTGGGATATAGAGGGTGACTAGTATATCCAGAGAGGAGAAAAAGACTCTGTAATCCAGGTATACATTTATAGTCAAAGTCTACATTGCTACAATCTAAGCCAAGTTAAGGGCTTTGTATGCATTATTTCAATTAATCCTAGCTAAAACTTTGTCTGTTTGGTATTATTACCTCCTCTACGCAAATGAAAAAAAGTGAAGCTCACTTTTCCTAGGATTTTAAGTGTTAGAGTTAGGATTTGAGATTCTAGCCCCAGAATCTGAGCTCTTAACCGATGTTTGACCTGTCTTTTCTAAGACCTATACTATAAAATGAAAAACATTCCATTCGAAGTCATCTGAAAGTTCCACAAATTGTACAAAAACCAACCTGTAAAGTATGTTAACATTGAGCAAAACCCATCTAGTACAGCAGCAATAACTCTAGCTGAAAAGAATTTGGGGGATTCTTACAACTCTACTGTGTACACAGCAACTGTGCTATAGAGTAGAAGAGGAATATTGTCTGAAACTCTACTCTGGAGTGGGCTTGCCTACTAAGAAGTCAAAGGAGATTACCTACTTAATCTATGATTTTGAGTTTTCTTGAAGAGCCAATTGGAGTAATAGTTTAAAGGGCCAAGATATAACATGGTAAAGAAGTTATGGGAATAATCAAAATGCAGTTTCTAAGCATACCAGAATACAGATGCCTAGGAAAGAAGCAAGTCAAACATTAGTAACCAAAATTATTCTAAATTCGTTTAATGCAAACAATTTGTCAAATAAAGTGAAAATAGTCTAGCTATGCATAGCTTACAACCTCTTGAGGAAACCAGGCAGAAAGAGCCAGGAAGACTTTCCCAGAAATAAATCAAAGCTTTAGCAATGATATTCACTACTGAAATCTGGGACAGAAGTACAAGGCCAAAGAAGAGGCAGAACTATTCAATGGTTTCTGTCAGGAGCCAGAGTTATTGTAAATAGATTTGAAATGGGGAATTAAGAGACTATTACAGAAACATATGGCTTAAAATACCACAGTCTATTCGAGGGACCTAAATTTTTAAATAAAGCAGTTAAATGCTCTGTGCAGCATGAAATATTTCTGTAGGTGGAGTAAAAGAATGAGGTATGATCATACTACTAATTCCTTCCAGTCCCATAAGCCACCTCACCTCTGTTGCAAACCACAGGGCAGAGGTTGCAGTAATTACAACTGCTTGTCAGTGAGCAACCTACCCCTAGAGTCACTGAAAACCATGACATGATTAGAAATACAATTAAAAAGCAGTACTGATATATGAGAGAAAACGTGGTGAACAAAAGACTAGCCCAGATCATTAGAACAGTGAAACTACTCTGTATGATACTATCATGGTATATACATGTCATTATACCTTCGTCAAAACCCATACAATGTACAACACTAAGAGTGACCCCTAATCTAAACTATGGACTTTGCGTGATAATGATGTGTCAGTGTAGGTTCACCGATTATAACAAGTGAACCAGTCTAACGGAGGATGTCCCTAGTGCGGAAGGTTGTGCATGTAGGGACAGGGGTTATATATGGGAACTTTCTATCCTTGCCACTCAACTTTTCTGCAGCGAACCTGAAACTGCTCCAAAAATTAGTCTTAAAAAAAAAAAAAAGAAGACGACGACTAGCTCACTGGTCACGGATGGACCCAGAGTCCGTAGACAACACCTTAAAGAAATAGAGGATGAAGAAACCAAATTCTGCAGCTCCACCCTACTGCATTCTAGTTGTTTGTTCCATTATGCAAAATAGTGGAATACCTCCACCTGCCTACTCCTCCTACTCTTCACGCTGTTTGCACTGAGTTGTCTACTTATGAAAACATATTATGAGTGTGTCCGTTTCAAAAGGAAATATTTATTGAATAACAAGTTAGTAAAATCCATTATTGAAAAAATTTAATTGCAAATTTAAAACTTATTAGTATTTACCCTACCAAAATGAGTCTATAATTACTTCTCAAAATTAGTTTATAATTAGTCTATAAGTACTAAAAATTAGTAGTGAAAATTAGCGTGGCAAGCAGTAATTTTAGCATTCATAGAAAAAGCTCAAAGCTGCGTGATGGGTACATACATGAAGGATCATAATATTATTATCTACTTTTGTATCTGTTTGAAAGTCTCCTTAATATAAAGGTTTTTTAAAGGCTCAGCTAGGAAGTTAAAGTATATACCTGCTTAATGTACCAATGATTCTACATAAGGTCATTTGATTGCTATCAGATTGTGTTATTATAGTCATAGAAAAATATTTTATATTTTTTAGCACCAGCATTTGAAAATTTAGCCTAGTATTTAAGAATATGAATTCAGAAACTAGATGGTCTCAAGTTGCATTCCACCTACTCCGCTGCTCAGCGGTTGTAACCTTGGAAAAGTAATTTATGCTGCTTAAACTCCAATCTCCCCATCCAGAAATAGGGATAATATTACCATGGGTGATTGTAGAATTAAATGACATAAAAAGTACAAAGTCAGCACAGCATTGGGCTAATGATAGGTGCTCAATCAATACTAACGTTATTAACATTTCAAAGTTCTCTATTGATATTATTGATCTAAAACTAAAGGAAACAGTAAAGGTAATTAAGAATTCTATTTTGTAGGTGCGAAAAGAGATTTCAGAGATTCACAATTCAAAGATTAAAAGACTCTTCCTATTCTAGTGTATTTCTAGGTTAAATATTTAGAAATTAAAGAATTTACAAAAATAGAAGACATTATATAATCCTATCTTGGCCTTTAACCCTAATTAAATAACTTAAAGAAAGTTTTGCCATTGAATTAACCAATCAGTTTTCAAGACTGCCCTGGCTTTTACTTCCCACCAGGCCTTCTAGCATCACCTCTGCACAGGAGTACAGTCTCATGCTTAGGGATATGTTGATCTGGGGGGCCTTCTCCAGTCTCTCCTGAGTGGATATATGGAGAATTTATCAAATCCCTTTGTGGCTGTCTCATTTCCCAGATCTCCCTGTTAAATTTCAGGCTAGTCCGCTAGTCCACTGCTTGCCCCAGCCGCCAGGACTACAACCTTAGTGTACCTGAGCCATTGGTCCTCCCATTCATTTGCCACCGAAATTTGTGCTTTACTGACAACACTGCTGGATATGAGGTTTTCCATACTCTGCTCCAAACCAAGTGAGCCCTCTCTGGCAAGGAAGCTTCTTGTTTTCTTGTTCTGCAGAGCCCTGTTCAGTTCTGCTCAGATCTACCTTGGGGGTGGGTGTGGATGAGAGAAGTCCCAAGCAAGAATGCCAGAGGCTCCCACCATTCATATCTGACATTCAGTATTTTTTCATGAATAAATTGCTTCTCAATTTGTTGTATGCCTTTGGTCGTTTTCAAGAGCCCCGAAATAGTGGTTTATGATAATTTTGTCCAGTTTTATTGCTGTATAACGCTTTATCAGAAAACATAATCAGAACCTATTATACCACGTTTTATCACAAAAAGTAAATAGTGTTTTCTAAATGGGCTGTGTTATAAATTGTCTAACTTGTAGCCATCATTATTAGCATTTTTTTATTGGAGTATAATTGCTTTACAATGTTGTGTTAGTTTCTGCTGTACAGCATTTTGTTTTGAGGATCACAATAAATACATGTAAAGTAAAATGTTCATCTAATCTCAATAAATATTGGCCCTTTTCTACACAATGTTTATATGTTTTCTATAGAAAGTTTATATGGGGGCCCTTGTCTGTATAACATTTCTATATATTTCTATATAGTGCTTATATTTTTATGCTATGTGTTCCCATATAATCTTTTTTTTAGAATTATTTTGTATATTTTTTTTCATTTTAAAAATTGTATTTATTTATTTATTTTTGGCTGTGTTGGGTCTTCATTGCTGTGCATGAACTTTCTCTAGTTGCAGCAAGTGGGGGCTATTCTTCGTTGTGGTGCGTGGGGTTTCTCATTGCAGTAGCCTCTCTTGTTGCAGAGCACGGGCTCTAGGCACACGGGCTCAGTAGTTGTGGCTCGCAGGCTCTAGAGCGCAGGCTCAGTAGCTGTGGCACACGGGCTTAGTTGCTCCGCAGCATGTGGAATCTTCCCGGGCCAGGGCTCGAACCCATGTCCCCTGCATTGGCAGGCGGATTCCTAATCACTGCGGCACCAGGGAAGTCCCCCATAGAATCTTTTTATGATATAATGTTAAATGTTCATCTAATCTCAATAAAATATTAGCCTTTTCTTATATAATGTTTATATTCCCTAATTGTTAAATTATTCAAGCTCCTCAAGAAGCAAGGATTCTGAAAGCTGTCAATGAACAATAATCCATTTTTCTGAAACTCTCTTTCATCTAAAAACAAGTCCTTTCTAAAGGATGATTAGAATTTTCTTTTTTAAGCAAGATTTTAAAAATGTACTTTTAGTGAGAGTAAAATGATGGTTGGAAAAGATAAAAAGTCTCCATTAACATAATTATATAATTATATTATAATAACCAGGTTAAGACTCCAAAAATAGGTATATTTGACTACAGGACCCATAATTATCAAAGATATTTGTGGTTCTCTGGAGACACTCTCTCCTAGACAATAGTGTTAAAAAGGAACTCACTGGGATTAAGTGCAAACCCACGTCTATCCATTCAGGGTACATTGAACTGTAGCTCGATCAGTACCTTTATTTTCTGTGCCATTATCCTTCCTGACCATAGTCAAACTAATAACAAGATGAGCCCATAGAATAATTAAGGCAGGCTTAATTAATGGGTCACGTGTACTCAGCCCCATTCCTTTTGAACATTTGACATAGCTATAACCTACAGCTTTTTTTTTTTTCCTTATAGGAGATAACTTTGTTAGAACTTGAGCACAATTAACTGAAAGGCAACTGGAAGATTAATAAGCGTGATATTATACTATGAACTCCTGCCATGTAATTTTTCTCATCTTTGAATAAAGTAAAATAATTTGCATGAATGTGCTTTCATAATAATCTGCCAACAAATTGGATGGTCTTACTAAAGAGAGTAACAGCCTGAAAGAAAATGCAAAAGAGAGTATACAATTCCTTACTGCTGTGGAAGGAAGTGAAGAAAGATATCAAAATTTCAACATCTTCCAGGAATGAAGAGAAAACATAATGGTTTTTAAGGCTTAAATTGTACCCTGCATTCCCAATGTAGTAAAATTGGTATTTAAAACATTTTTTTTTCGCATAAACATACTGCAAGCTTCAAAATGAGACAACAGATGAAGAGCAATGGAGAGAAAAAGTTCTTTCATGAAGAAAGAAAAATCTAGCATATTGCAATGAGGCCCTCTGCTGCCATTTTTTAATACTACACCAAAAACCTAATTTCCAGTGGTGTCTCATTGTCTTTGCAGGAGCCAATACTTCAACAAAGCTTAAAGAAAAAAAATGGCTTAAATCCTTCAAAAAAATTTAGTCATTTCCAAGATTTTTAAAAACAGAATTGATTGATTCTAGGTGATACTATTCTGAACATAGTGTCTGAGCCACATAAACTTCAGTTAAATTCCTTAGTGACAGCATTATTTATTTAAGAACCAATTTTCATTATTTTGTATTCTATTTAAGTATTTCCAAAAGAAAATTATATTCATGCCAAATAGCTTCTATGAAGACGATAGTCCAACCAGTGCCATGGCCAAAAAAATTTTTTTTTAATTATAAATAAATCCTTGTATTGCAAAAGGCTATTCCTATTAAAATATCTCCATTTCTTGGGGAAAGGTACCAAGAAGTCCAAAAATTAACTCAAAGACTCATATGAGACTAAAACCAGTGCCATTTGATCATCATTTCTGAATTGCCAGGACCAGAAGTAGACCTACCAGGAAATGAATAAAGCCGCATGTGTAGGGCTGCCGTAAGTGCTAGGAGTGGCCAGGAGTTGTGAAGCATCCTGTGTGGGGAGGAGAAGCCAGGTGGCCAGGTGGCAATAAGGAAGCATGCCTATGTAAGCATATCTGGTACACTGTCTCAGCTTAGAAAAAAAGAAGTTGAACCTCTAACACTCATGTAAATTATCATGATTTCTTTTCCTACACTAAACATGTCAGGCTTATTTTTTTATTTATACTTTTATCTTCTTTTTCTTAAAGAGGGCCAAAAAAATTGTGTAAGCTCAGGACCCACAAAACCTGAATCTATCCCTGGGTAATACAATTTAATCAATACAGTCCACCCAGAAAATATTATTTCACTTTTAATGGGATCATCTTGGATTCATAGGGGAAAAAAATGGTTTCAATGGCAATTTTTAAACTAAGACTAAAGAGGAGCCTAAAAAGGCATTGGTGCAATACTTCATACAATTTTTTTAAGGGAAAGAAAGAAAATGAATATCTGCCCAACAGTGAAGCCACCTAGCATTCAAGAATCTCTAGCTCTTGATATCTACGTAGTAGTTAAGAGTACTGGCTGTGCAGTCAGGCAATTCTGGATTTCAGTCCTGAATCTGTCACTCAAAAGCTATGTCACCTTCAGCAAGTCAATTGTGCCTTGCAGTGAAAGGCATTGAATAATTATTTGTTGAAGAAATAAAAACATATATCAGTTCCACACACTGCCCAGAAAACTTTCAAGTTAGCAAATACAGCAATTTTTTAAAACTATTATTTGCACATCTCTTAGAGGAACGGTATTGGGCAAAAGAGTAAGAAGGGATGCTGGAGTTTAAGCAAAGCATTGTTTGGGTTTTTTACTAAGATTTATATTTGTATTTAATGAGATTGGAAAAGTCTGCCTGGTGCAGGAAGCATTTAAGGATGGAGCCTGAAAGATTATTAGGATTAGACCTGGGTGATGGAGAAGGTGGAGAAGGCTAGAAGCATTTCAGGCTGAGGCAACAATACACTAAGTTAAGACCCAGAGACCAGAAAATGGAGAAATCTAAGGATTCTGGGAGAAGTCAGCAACCCTGTTGGCTTGAGGTTTAGAGAACTCATGGGAGACTGGAAACAATTCAGGGTCATATCGCCACTTTAGTTAATAATGCGCCTCATTCTGGAGGTGCTTGCGAAAAATTCCTTATCACTAAATGTCCACACAACCACCACTATAAATGACATTTGGTTTTAATTGATACAAAGAAATGAGACTTAGAACAAATTTTTACTAAACTACAATTAAGTTAATCTAGTTCCAGTGTTGAAAAGGGATTTTATTTTTTAATTCAATCTTTCATCCAAGAGTGGACTATGTGTAACTTTTTAAATACTTGTCTCATACAGAAATCATTTGCATTTCAAGGTTTATGTTAAAGCCATTTACTGGAGGATTGAAAGGGATGGAAGCATAATGTACATTAGGTTAACTACATAAATTTTCTAGGAAGTCATTAGGAGGAAAACTGTTCTCAAGGCAAATGGTAACAAAGATGGATGGACAGATGAAGTTGCCATTCTTATTGGTATAATACAAAAGTAATGGCCTTGGGTCGGAACGTGAGATTCCAAGTTGGCCTCTGCCACTTGTGAGTAGTTTTCACTTGGGCAATTTAACTTCTCTATGCTTTGGTTTCCACTTCTGTAAAATGAGAAGCACGATCACAATAATAAAACTTGCCAGTGGTATACTGTATTACTATCTGCCTGAGAGAGGAATATACATTTTCACCCCACCGTCTTTGGACCTGACATGTGACATGTTTTGTCCATTGAAATGTGACATTTGTCCCATCTCTTTGCTATTAGAATGGTATGCGTGTAAGGATGTTCTTTCAGCCCGGATTCTAAAGTGAAGAGGACATGGGAAGCAGAGATGCAGCTCATCTACAGCCTACATTAAATGTAAATGACAAATAAGCTTTGTTGTTTGAAGCCACAGAGATTTGGGGGCCGCTGCAAGGCCAAGTGATACACTATGCTACCCACTTCACACACTGTTATAAAAGCTGAATAAACTATTTTAAAGCACCTTGTAACGTTCTATGCCCACTCATACCTCAAACTATCTGCTTCTCTCCCCCCATGTTGTTGCAGATCAGAAACTTCTGATGTGAGAGCGTAAGGAAGAATGGGAATACCAGCTGTCAAAGCTGTACCTCGCTCTCCTGCCATTGCCTCCCCACATTCAGTGCTACTGCCCTGTTGGCAGTATACTCAGTTCCTGTCCCATCCCCTTACCATACCTCATAAAACAAAATAATCTTGGATTTTTTGTTATTTTTGATGTGAATTCCCTTGAAAATAAAAAGGGGAATATATCTTTCAAATGATACAGCTTTTCATGCTAGTTCTTGACCCAATTTTTCTGAGAAAAGGCTCAGAACCACTTAAGTCTGGTTTCCCTTTGTACTTTAGTTAAATCTTACTTGAATCCTTTGTTTAGCCAGTTTTACCAGAAATTCTATGTGGAACCTTATTCCCTATTTAACTTAAAGGATTCCATGAAAACTAAATTTTTTTTTTTAAAGGACAGCTTTAAAAAGAAAAAAAAAACATTTCATTTTAACCAGCAGTTAAAAAAACAAAACCCAAAAAACCTTTGACTAAATTCGATAAGGCAGTAACCAAAGAGATGGCAGAGGAAAAGCCCAAGACATGGCACCATGATTCTCAATAAACCAGGAAGAGATGAGGGCTAGGGAAGCAAGTGAGTCAACGGCTGGGCCAGGAAACAAGAAAATCTTTATTTTTTGAGCCCCTGGGACTCCCATTTTTGCCTGATGAAGTTGAAAGAACATGAACTTCAGAGTTATACAAGCCTAGGAGCTTTGAATACAAGCTCAACCACAATTTCTGCACAACTTTAGGCCAGTTATGCAATTTGACATTTACTTTCCTTACCCAGTAAGGGAAATAACAGCTACCTGATAAGATTGCTGTGAAGTATTAAATGGATCAAGGTGAGTGGAGCACCTAACATAGTACTTGGACAATAACAGCTTCTCAAAAAATTCACATTCTTGGCTCTTTGTCATTAACTCATCTCTCCATACCCTGAATCAATCTTCAACAATCAACATGAAAATGCTTTTGTTCCCAGGTTGGGAATCTCTTGTAGAGTAACAAAAGTGACTGTAATCCACCACATAAAGACAGACGACAATAAAACATTTTATGTTTGAGAGCTCACAGTATTTTTAAAGTATGCACACATTTATATGTAGATATTTTTCTAAATATATTGATAGCTTTACACTGGTCACCAAAAAAGTACACAACTGAAATATGTAGAAATAAAATTACACATTTTCCAAAGAAAGTCACATCATCAGTTCTGTATTTATTCGACTTTCAACTTTGAAATCCCCAGGAACTGGCAACAAGAGAGAGGGAGCCCCCACCCATCAAGGGTCATGTTAATGATTCCAGGGAACACTAGAAAACCTGTACTGAATCCAAGTTTTTAACTGCCAGGTTTTTAACTCCTGGCTACAATTCCCACATATGATATAATTTAGAAACTTAGTTTAGGCACAAGAGAATCATGGGATTTAAAACAGTGTCCCTCAACATGTAAAATTTTAATGAAAAACCCAGAAAAGTCATAAATTATCATAAAGAAACTAAAAAACAAACAAAAAATTTGCAAAATGGCAGGGAGACCTTTTTAAATCAAAAAGGGGGGAAAAGGAAGGATGGCCATTTTATTAATGTGTAAGTTGACTACAACCTTCCTAGGTCCTTTACACTCTCCCCCTTCTACAGGCATCTTCTGCACCAATGATTCTCTAGGGCCGTTATGCCACCTACTATGAAGATGGAGCAGCCAAGTATGGTGCTACATTTCCAACCCAAATTGATCACAGAAGTTTAAAAATACACATTTTTCACCCCAATCCTGCAGTACCAGCACAACTACCCACAACACTTGCACACATAAGGATTTGCTCATATAAACCTTGAAAAAAACTACCAGAGGCTTCCTGCTGCATTTCTTTGAAACCATTTGTTGATTCTTAGTCTGAGATTTGACTCAAAAATTCTAGATAAAATTGATTTTTACCTGTAAGTCTCATATTTACCTCTAAAATCCCTCATGGTCAATCTCAGTTATCCCTGTCACAGAAAGAAAGGAGTAATGCAGACAGAAGAATTTATCAATTCATATAAAATGATTTTCCTTTGCCCCTACTAACATTTAAGCTTAGATGTGTTCTGATACATAAACACCTATCTGGGCATGGCTGTTGTTCTCCGTGCTCAGGGCAATAGTTCCAGAATTAAACAATGGAGGGAAGAAGCCACAGTCACGTTTCAGTACAGTTCATTCACATCTTCGTTTATTCATTCAATATTCATTTATTGAGTACCTACTACATACCAAATAATGTTCTGATTGCTGGGGTTCTATCAGTGAACAAATAGAAGAAAATCCCTACTGTCATGGAATCTACACTCTAGTGGTGGCAAATAAATAAAAGAAACAAGTAAATTAAATTATTTAAGATAATTGTAGTAAAAAATAACAGTGGAGGGGATAAGGAGTATTGTATGCAGTTACAAACATAAACAGAGTAGTCAGGGATCCCTCACTTAGAAAATTCCATTTGAGCAAAGACATGGAGTTAAAGGAAGATTTCAACAAGTGCTAAAGTTCTGAAGCAGGCACACACTAATAGTATTTGAGAAATGGCAAGACGGCCAGTGATGCTGGAGGATAGAGCAATAGGAGATGAGGTCAGAGAACTGGAAGTAGAAGAGAGGAGATTTAAATTTTATTGCTAATGAGATGAAGAATGGTTACAGGGTTTAAGGCAGAGGAGTGGCATGACCTGATGAAGGTTTAATGGAATCCCTCTGACTGCTGTGTGGAAAAGAGCTTGAAGGAAGGATGAGAAGGTTGGCAGCAGAAAGCACATATAGTCTCTACCACAGTAATCTAGGTACTCAGGTGATCATGGCTAGGATCAGGCTGAGAAAGAAGAAGAAGTTACTGGATTCTGGATATACTTGAAAGGTAGAGCCAATGGGGTTCTTTTTCTATATGGAAAAAAAACCCAACAAAGACGACTTCTTGATGTTTGGACTGAGTAACTAGGAGGAGAAAGTTACCGTAAACTGAGATGGAGAAGACCTTGGAGGGGTCTGTTTGGGGCAGGGAAAAATCAGGAATTCAGTTTTGTATGTGTTATGTTTGAGATACCTGTGAGATATAGACGCCTAATGGCGGGTGTCTACTGGGAGTACCTATGGGGTACCTAACAGGCAGCAGTCAATACGGTTGACTCTTCGAAGCTCTATAGCTATGTAGCTTTATCTACCTCCAAGGAGTCCTTTGATGGTCTCCCTAAATACTTTTCCTTTTGCTCAGTTAGGGGATTGAGATAGCACAGAATTTTCCATTGCTGATTCCATCTATGAGTCGATTTCCTCCATGCTTTGCTTAGGTAGCTATGCAGCAATACTGTGAAAGATAAAACATGTTAAGGGGCAAGCAGGAAAATCTTAAAGAGACTGAATTATCCTGGAAATAATTTGGAATTTTAAAATCACATGCAAAAAAAAAAAAAATCTCTTGAAGTACATTGGGAAACCAGCTGTGGCTGAAACATTGCGACCATTAGGACCACAATTCAGTCTGAGATATTTGCATAATTGTTACTTTATAAGATCAAACTTTTCCCTGTATTTATTATTAAACTAATGCATTTCAGCTGCTGTATACTGTGGTTTACAAATCATCAGGAGCTTGTGACATTCATAGTCATGTGAAGAGCCAAAAAAGATGTGATTTCTCAATTAAAAACTGATCTTATTAGGAATAAACATAAATATGATGAGCAAAGAAGCAAACCACAAACCCAGGTTTGCCTGCAGATCTGTAAAGTTTCCACTAGGGCCAAGTTCCAACAAGGAATGATGTTCTAAATTAGATGACAATTCTAACATTTGAGTGGCTAAAGATTTGTTCTAACATTGAGTATTTAAAGACACAGTGTGGATCCTGCCTGCCATTAGTGTACATTCTAAATCTGAACAGTAAAGATATGTATATGTTGATGGAATTCTTGAGCACTGTCATTCCATCTCAAGATAAGCAAAAGGCTACTTTCCCACACCTATTAACACTCCTTGTTAAATGATACAGAGCTACTTCCTTTCAGGTTTCAACTAGATTCTTTCCACTTCTTTGCTCCTTTATTTGAAGAAACTCCCATCTGAACAAGATTACCCACTCTTTCCATTATGCAGTTATACTACTTAAGGCAGAACTAATTACAGGATAATGCAAGCAATTGTGTTTTTTTTTAACATCTTTATTGGAGTATAATTGTTTTACAATGGTTAGTTTCTGCTTTATAACAAAGTGAATCAGCTATACATATACATATATCCCCATATCTCCTCCCTCTTGCGTCTCCCTCCCACCCTCCCTATCCCACCCCTCTAGGTAGTCACAAAGCACCCAGCTGATCTCCCAGTGCTATGCAGCTGCTTCCCACTAGCTATCTATTTTACATTTGGTAGTGTATATATGTCCATGCCACTCTCTCATGTCGTCCCAGCTTACCCTTCCCCTTCCCCGTGTCCTCAAGTCCATTCTCTAGGTCTGCGTCTTTATTTCTGTCCTGCCCCTAGGCTCTTCAGGACCAATTTTTTTTTTTTTTTAAGATTCCATATATATGTGTTAGCATACAGTATTTGTTTTTCTCTTTCTGACTTATTTCACTCTGTATGACAGACTCTAGGTCCATCCACCTCACTACAAATAACTCAATTTTGTTTCTTTTTATGGCTGAGTAATATTCCATTGTATATATGTGCCACATCTTCTTTATCCATTCATCTGTCGATGGACACTTAGGTTGCTTCCATGTCCTGGCTATTGTAAGTAGAGCTGCAATGAACATTGTGGTACATGACTCTTTTTGAATTATGGTTTTCTCAGGGTATATGTCCAGTAGTGGGATTGCTGGGTCATATGGTAGTTTAGTCTCAGGTCTGAGAAGGCAAATCTTGGAGTCTGAACAATTTGTTGCAGATTCCCAGACGATTATTTTCTCCAGACAACCTCACTACTTGTGATTAATGAGTCTGTTTTATTCCCTTCAAAATAAATGAGAATCACAATTGCCATTTTCATAGTCCTATAGAAGCTAAGATTTCAATCTCTGAGGCAGTAGCTCCATTCTAGGCCCAGCTCTGACTCTTCTGAGCTAGGAGACCTTTGACAAAGTTTCTTAACATCCCTGTGTCCCAGTTTCATTGTGTGTAAACTGAGGTCAGCAGTAGGACCTACCAATTGGCTATTGTGTGGATCATATGATAAATGACACTTGGCATTGTGACTGGCAAATAATGAATGCTCAATAAAAAGGCCCACCCCTAATATCTGTGGAGTCTGGAGGGGAATATAAATGAAGATTCTTAAACCATCAAAGAGATCTGAAGCCAAACACTGGGGAAAGCAGTAAAGCAGGATTTTATTCAGAAACTGTTGCAATCAAGGAAAAGGAGACTTCAGTATAGTATAAGAAGGATAAGCAGGAATTTATAGCCAAAGAATAGGATGAGAATGTCAGCGGATGGAAAATTACTAAGAGGAAAGAGACATCAAGAGTAGAGAGATTCTTGCTAAAGCAACTTAACAGGATTCTTGCTGAAGGTAGGCCAGGGTGACTGGATATCAAAGGTGGGGAGATTCTCTGTAAACTGACTTAGCAAGATTCTTGCTAAAATTGGGCCCAGCAAGAGGAGGGGGCCCAAGATGGAGGCCAAGTCAAGAAGAAGGCTAAGAGGAACTTGACTAAAGTTGATCGAGGAGAGAGTCTTTGTCAACAGCAGAGTTCTAAACATTTAAGAGGTATAAAATTCAGTCAATAAACTGTTGAGTTACTTATTATTTTATCTATCATATATATTCTCTATGTATATAGTCTCATACTGACCTAGGACTCCTCCCAGTTCGACACCAGAATATGACATCGGGGAGAGCCAGCATCCTTCTCCTTAGGCAACAACTGCCCTCAGCTACCCATTGGGCACATGGGTGAGCATACCAGTGGGGCAGACCATGCAGGAGGATGGAGACTGGGAAGAGGCCAGAATAAGCCCCAGAGGCAGGCTCAAGAACACTTGCAGAGGAAATTCCAGGGACTCAGTTACCCATGTATCCTCTTGGCCTTATGGACTCCTTACCCCATGGGAAGGAGGGCTAGAGTAGGTTGCAAAAGCATGGTGTCCAGAGAAGGAACGCTTGACAGTTTTATGTGTTTTAATAACAACACTGCTATGACTTCTACAGACAAGTGTTGCAGAAGATACAAGCTCAGATAAGGCACTAAAGAAAACTTTGCAAGGGAAGGGAAAAGAAGAGTTAAGGAAAGCCTATAAGAGCGAGGGTATTCTAAGCAGAGAGAAGAGCAAGTGTTAAGATAATGTGGTGTATAAAACAACATGATCTCCATGCTCACAGTCTTTGAATATAGTAAGTATTGGACAACGTAATGGAAGTGAAACTGGAAGATATTGGAAGGCTTTATCACCGAGGAGCACATGCGTCATTCTAAGGAATTTAGATTTTATCCTGGAAGATCTGCTGCAAACTGGCCAAAGCCAGTTTGGCCCCTTGAGAAATACAGGTTCTTTTTAATTTTTTTTATGTTATTGAGGTATAATTGACCAACAAAATTGTGCTATATTTGAAGCATACAATGTGATGACTTGCTGTATCTATACATTGTGAAGGGATTATCCCCATCAAATTAACACATCTATCACATATATACCTTTCTTTTTCTGTGTGTGGTGAGAACACCTAAGTTCTACTCTATTAGTAAGTTCAAATTATACAAAATAGTATTATCAATTATAGTCACCATTTTATACATCAGATCCTCAGAACTTATTCATCTTATAACTGAAAGTTTTTATACTTTTACCAAACTCTCCTTATCTCCCACCCCTGGGCGGCCACTGTTCTCATCCTTGTTTCTATGAGTTTGATTATTTTTTTTTAAGATTCCACATATAAGTGATACCATGCAGGACTTGTTTTTCTCTGCCTAGTTTATTTCACTTAGCATACTGCCTCTCAGATTCAAGCATATTATCCCAAATGGCAGGATTTCCTTCTTTTTCAAAGTTGAATAATATTCCATTGTGTATATATATCACATTTTCTTTATCCATTCATTCCTCAATGGACACTTAGGCTGTTTCCATGTCTTTGCTATTGTGAATAAGGCTGCAATGCACATGGGAAATACAGATATCTCTTTGAGACTCCCAGAGGGATAGCCATTGGGAGTGCCTGCATGCCTGTTAACAAGTGTTTCCTTGTTTGTAATAGTCCTTTGGGACTTGTGAATGCAAGACCCATTGGCTCTCAGAGCTAGGTGATCTGGGGACCTGTCCCTTGGGTGGCAGACTTAGGGACAGGTTGGGGTGCTATATGTGTGGTTCACACCTTTAGCTCCTCAGCAAGAAGCTAGGTTTGGATATTGGGGGTTCCCTCCTGATTATAACATGCTGTGCCAGGGGTGGGGTTTATGGTGAGAATGTGTCTCAGCCTTTCCTACCCATTTTGATGTTGGTATTTTTTTCAGTTGCCTGATGTGTAGGAGTCACTCAAATAGCTCTGTATTCCTCTCAGAGAGAAATAATCCATGTGTAGCTGTATATTCCGTGTGTCTGCAGGAGAAGGAAAATTCAGAATCCTCCTATGTTGCCATCTTGGTGATGTCTTTTCTAAAATGTCAGTAGTTGCCCATGTTAGAATTAAGTGGGGCTACTGATCCCCTACTCTTCAACCTTACTACCAAGTGGCATGTTACAATGAAAAGAAGTCCCCGAGTGAATTTAACTTATGCCAGGGATTTTTAAAGACCAGTTTATCATATCCATCCTCTCCAGATCCAAAATTGATCAATAAATATGAAAAAAAGATAGAAATCAAAATATACTCTTATTATTGGAAAAACTAGATTGGGACTCATGTGGTACTGTGTAAGAATGAGATTTGGCATTTTATTTTAACTATACAACAAGCAAGAAGAAATATCTAGACAGAGTCTAAAATAGTTTCCTATCTAAAGGGAATTTACAAAGTTTAAATACGGATAAGGTCAACTTTAGTAAAATCAATGAGATCATAGTCAGTGGGTTAATTATCACACAGGTGGTGAGCAAATTCAATTTCCTAGGACAAATACAGTTTATAACTTCAGTGATCCAACACAATTTCCTATAGCAAACAATTAAATAAGCCTTGAGGTTAACATAGTCTTAATATTGTAGGTTATAACATAAGGTTATAAATAAAACTCTGTCCTTCCTTAATCTTTCTTATCTGAGATGAAATGGTAAATACCATAATCTTACACTTTGAATTCTTAAAGCATTTATGTCAACAATGTTTAATCTGACTCTATATTTCTTTAATGTTAAACAAGATTGAACGTATCTGCTCAATTCAGACAATTCCAGGCTTGCCTGATATGCTTACTTTCAAGAAGAGAATACCAGAGAAGACCTGGAGATGGAAGGTGAAGAGTGAGAGTAAGGGGTAGGAAGGAAAAGAGAGAGAGAGAGAGAGAGAGAGAGAGAGACAGAGAGAGAGAGAGAGAGAGAGAGAGAGAGAGAACTCTAGCACACCAAAAGCTAGGGTTATACACAGAGCCCCTTTTCCCAATTTCACCAAAAAGTGAAGTCACTCCCACTGCTGGGCATAAGAGTCGGTCAGAGGTATGGAGAAGGTGAAAGCTTGCTCCCAAATGAGTGCTTCTAAATGTGTGAATTGTTGGTGGAAGTTCCTATTTATGACCAGAAGGAACTTTGGAAAAAATAAAGAATAGTTTCCTTGGAGATAATATTGCTCAGGAAGAGTATGGCAAATGGGAAGAGGAAACTAATGTGGAATCTTGGGGAAAACAAACAATAAAGAAGCAGCAAAGGTAAGGGGTAGCCAGAAAGATAAAACAAGAAATGAGGGTGGTGTCTTAGAAACATAAATCATAAAAATACTGACTGGAAAAAGTTTCAACAAGGAGAAAAAATTGTTCAAGCTACCAGTAAAGACCATGTGTTATGAGTCCCTATGTGTCAGGCACAGTGCTACATGTGCACCTCAGCCAATCCTCTAAATAAGAGGTAGTCTTACTTCACAGAGAAGAAAACTAAGGTTAAGACAACTTAAGTAACTCATAACAAAGTTGGGCTTTGAACTTCTTTCTGACCATAGAGTTTATTATGTTTTCACCATGCTGTAAAGCCTCTGAGAATGGGGAATTTGGCAAATATTTCATATATATCTTATACACCTCCCTGGGGGTCTCTTGAGGCCATCACTAGACTCTCAACTGCTCACTCCTTCTCACCTATCCTGCAGCTGCTCCTTTTATGACATGGTTTATCAACTCCACTGGGGTTCCCAATAGTCCCAATGCCTGGGATTGATGTGTTGCTTGCCCAGCATACTAGGTATTTATTGCTGCCTAGATAGTAGCTTTTAATTTCATAGTCTCTGTGGATCAGGAATCTGGGCTTTCTCTGGCTTCAGACCTCTCCAAAGGCTGCAATAAATGTGTCAGTTGGGGCTGCAGTCATCACAGGCTCGACTGAGGAAGCACCCAAGCTCACTCATGTGATTGTTGATAGTATTCAGTTCCTCATGAGCTGCTAGCCAGAGGCTTGCCTTTGTTCCTTGCTATGTGGGCCTCTCCACTGGACAGCTCACAACATGACAGCTGGCTTCATCAGGGAGGGCAAAAGAGTATACGTTACAGCAAGATGGAAGTCAGAGTTTTTTATAACCTAATCTCAGAATTGACATTCCATCACTTTAGCAGTATTCTATTCATTAGAAAAACATCACTAGGACCAGCCCACACTACTGTGAGTCCCAAAATGACTTAAGAGTACTGTTCCTTTTGCATTCCCCACTCCACACACCTTCAGGTCTACAGCTTTATGGTAAAATCCCAGTCCTCTGATTTATAAAACTAGAATGAGAAGGAATCTTCAAAAGCACTCTGTTAAATTTCATGTTGAAAGCCTTGAAAGGTGTTGGGAACTTCAGGATGTCTGTCAGAAAATAAGCTCCACAATTTTCCCTCCTGTCTTGGTATTTAATGAAATGGGTGTTGTCATGTGACAGAAGGGACAAAACTGGAAGGAGTCTGGACAAGATATGTAATATAAGAACTTACAATATCTTTGTAAAACTTCCATTTTCTAGTCAGACTTGGGCCATTCGGCCCATATATCTCCTAAGAGTCAGTGAGAAATGAATGTCTTCATCTTCCCCGTGGCCATGGACCTTAGAGCAACTTAGGCTTGCCTGGCATTGTAAAAAATTCATTCCCACCCCCCTGCTCAGAAACCCCAACTCAGTAAGTGGTTTGGGGAAGGGGTCTAGAATTTGTGTAATTGCTGACCAAGTGGAGAAATTCTGGCAGTAGGAAACCTACAGAAAGGTGGGAAGCAAACTGCCTCTGCCTTAGTGTTGGATCCACCCAAGATGTCTTTAGCCCCATTCTTACTCTTTCTCTGACTTCCCAAACCCACAGTACCTGTGTGATTCTGCAAGTCTTTTCCTCACCTTCTAGAACTTAACTTCATCTCTATTAGACTTATATCATCTGCTGTGTCACTATCACATGATAAAGTTCTGTTCCATTCAACACAGACCTGCCTGCTGCTTCCCACATGTAAGGAAGACAAAGTCTTACTCCTAGGTTGGCCAGATGTTTGTTTCTCAGAGGCAGGCCTAAGTCTTTTAGCCACAGATCAAAACTGTCAATAACTTCACAGTCATTCTGAACTGCTAATCTATCCAGAGATCCCTGGCACTGTCCAAAGAAATTATCTAACTAGGCTTTTGCTTTCCTTAAGCTTCAGCTCAGTCCTTAATCATTCTGAGTTTTTCCTAAATCCCTCTGTAATTGATGAGCATTGATTGGGTTTCTCTACTTCCGCATCTACCAGATACCAATACTATTTTTATTTTTGCTTTGAATGTTTCTATACTACCAATAGCCTTAAGCTCACTTGAGGATGCTTTCAGCCTCACATCCTTTCCTCTCAGGAGCCCCACTTCCTCCACTCCATGTGATTCCAGCGGGGGCTGCCAATCATCAGACCTCACCTCTCTCATCTCAGGAACAGGCACAAGACCAAGACTTGCCAATCAGAGTCTCCTGCTCCCCAGGACTCAATGGTTGGTGTACTTACTCCAGGGAAGGTTACTTGCGGTCCTTTTTTTTTTAAGGGACTGATATGGATGCAAAAAAAAGTAGAATACACTAGAGTTATAAGGGCTATTTTGATCCAAATATACTTGGGACCATCTTTCCTATCATTTGAAAGAGAACCTGACATAGAAACAAAGCCAACAGCAAAGAAAACAGTCAAAAGATAGAAAAAAGAAACAGATGCCTGACAACATCATTTAAATAACTGGGGACTGTCATGTCTGAAGCAGTGAATCCCTGAACTTTTCAGTTATATGAGTCAATAAATTCTCTTCTTTTGCCTAAGATGGTACACGTTAGACTTCTGTCACTTGTAAGAAAAAGAACTTGACCAATTTATCTCCATATAGCACACAGCACAGCGATGCCATAGTCACTTTTAGGGAAGGGAAAATATTTCACCACCATTATATACTTCACAGTGTCACAGAAATTATGTTCTTTCTTTTTTAACCTCAACCAGCTAAATAACGGTGATGAGGTGCCCAATTAGTCAACACTTAATGGGCCTATTTTATTTTTAAACACTACACTGCCTTCAGGTATCTGTGGAGATGTGTGTGTCGACTGACTGGCTTGTTCCCAATACAGAGGCAAGGCCAACTTGTATTTGTCAACATGGCCATTCTTATTCTTTCATGGATAGGCCACGACATACACACAAAACCTGTGTATTAGTGGCCTGAAACTTACAGGAAAACTTAGCATATCACTAATCTCAACTAGTAATTATCCCTTCCCAATTTCTCCATTTCTACCAAAGCTTCCCTTTCTCCTTTGCCAACTACATTTGACCCACTGTTATGGTTTGTTGCTTCTTTTTTAATAAGGTCTCTTAGGTCTGATGCTGTCTTTCTATTTTTACAGTCACACCCTTTATAGGGTCTGGTTAAAAGCACCCTCAGTCACCCTTCATCACATGGCTCCTGGTAACATGTTAAAAGGTGTTCCCAAATCCATTGCCACTGTATTCAATCCAGGCTCCTCACCATTCAGCACTTCGTCCTCCTCCTCTCAACTACCATTTCCAATCTCTCCTCCATTTTTTCTTTTGATCCTCCTTTAAGTTGTTTTTTAAAAGTTGATTTAAGTTACTATCCTATGTGGGGTCCACCCTGTCAGAGCCTGTTTTTCAATATTTTTTAAAAAAATCATGTTTGGAAAAAGATTTTGTATAATAGCACAATTCCTAGCAACAATTTTATGGTAAGAGTGAAAGGAAAAAACTGTGTGGTTTGATATTTTAACTTGATAAAAATGCTTTCTAGGTTTCATTGTTCCAATTTATTAGTTAAATAATACAATAAATGCTTCCATATGACAATGACCTCATTTCTGTGAACAAATAAACTGACCTAAATACATGCTAAGAGAGATTGCTCAACTAAATCCATGAATGTGGGATTAGAAAATATAATGAACTCTAGCCAAGAAGAGTAGATGCTGAGAATATAAAATACCGTATATAGTTCAGGTATATAGAAATGCAATTTATTTAGAAATTAAATCCTCTTTAAACACTTAAAAAATAGAAAAATATGAGTGTGATCCTGAGCGAGTCAATCAACTAAAAGGTTTTTTCCCACATTTTGAAGTTCATTGTCTTTTAAGCTCATTCTGTCTAAACAAGTAGTTGTTTTGAACAGGGAGCCTTAAAAACTCTTGCCAGAATTCTCACCCCAAAATAACTAAGAATGGTTATCTGCTGAATATTGAGATCCTGATTTATAGTCTTTTTGTGACATTTATATTAAAATGGCATCTCCCCATTGAAACTAAAAGGAATATAAGTAAACTATCAGATTATGAACAATTTACAAGAACAATATGACTTGCGGGTTAATCACCAAGCAAATAATTTGACTTCACAGTCTATGCAATTCAGATTATCAAGGTTCATTTTATTAACTCAAACCTGATCTGAAATAGCATGAGGATATTTACAGTCTTTGATGTTTTTATTTACCCACTTATTGCGAAATATTAATGGGAAGTTCTACCTCAGTGAAAAGGAAAAATTCTAAATTCCAAAACAATCTGGCCCCAAGTGTTCTGGAAGAGGGATGCGGACTTGTCCCTTTGTTTTAGAACATCGAAATGTTGATCCTGTTTCTCCATTGTGTGCAGATTTTAGAAACTAGATTTAACATTAGTGTCTTCAACAGAAAGTTCCGTAAGTGATGAGATTAGCCATTTTCTCACCTCCCTTATTACCAAGTATTATTTATTATTGACCAGCTACTCTGAATAGAGCACTGTGCCAGGCCCTGGGGTAACAAAGAGGGAAAAGGCATGATCCCTGATGCTCAAAAACTAGTGGAGGAGTCATGTCATGGGGCATGCATTTTTTAAAAATCCATCAAACCTATAATTAAATTCTTTAGAATTTCCAAGGAAAGAATGGTCACTCAAGACTTTAATCTCCTGGGGGCTCTATGAAAGAAGTGAGACTCGTGCTGGACATAGAAGGATACGTAAGAATTAATCAAATGGAGAAGAGGAAAGTGCATTCCAAAATAAGGGAAATGACATAAACACAAGAAATTTGAATGTGCAGAGCCAGTTCCTAGACAATGAAATGACCAATTTAGGTAGAATGGAAGAGGTAAGGGATTTATTTAATACTGATTATTTTTTGCAGGCACTCAACTGGAAACTTGAAATACAACTGATAAATAAGAGAGTATCTGCTCTATAAGAAGTATAATCTAGTAAAATCTACATAAAGAATTGTCCTAAAATTTTATAGGAGCTGTGATAGTGTGACATGAGGATACAAAGGAAGAAATAATCAAACCTTTGTGGATAGCTAAGGAAAGGCTTCTTAGTGAAAGTACTGATTGAGTTGGGTCATAGAAAGTACATTAGGATAACCACATGCACAAAGTCAGAGGTTGTTCTAAAAACACTGTTAACTTAAATGGATCTACATTATAAAGTTTAAAGCTCTTACAACATGAAAATTCTACAACCTCTTTTGATAACCCATTCCAGCATGCAACAGCTATATAACGTTCTCTCTTACAAAGTCCTTTTTACTCACCATCTTGACACCTCTCTTATAAAACTCAACATGGAGTATTTTATAACTTCTAGTTAACGTTTATCACACTCATATGAACATTTTCTGTATGGGACGATTAAAGGGGAAAGACATGTTGCTTAAATTTCAATACAGACAACTTTAACTCTGTAACTCTGATTCAGAGGAATACCTGATTTAGCCTCTGTGCTGGCAATCTATCTTTGTTTGGTTTCTTTGGGTTGCTATACAAATATGGAGAACATTACTGCCTTGGGAAATAGGATTAACTAAAATCCAGGTGCTTAAAATATTTCCCAATGCAAATATAAACAACACTGGAGTGTTTATCCATCAATCATTCCAAGTACTCATCACGGGCTATTTTACTTCCCACTTTAGTTTACTCTTTGTAATCCCTTCTCTTCAACATACTCAGGCACCCTATTAAACAATAACAAAGATTTTCTCTTTCTGGTATGGGAATCTCTCTCTTGCCATTGATAGAATACAAACATACACAAATCCCTTTAAATTTTAAGATAATCCTATTGCTTAAGAGTCAAGCTCCCCCAATCTTCTTCTTAATGGACTTGGTGTACTTTTTTTTAATACATGACCCATGAGCCCCCAATTTTCTTACAGTAATCACATTCCTGGTTTTCATGTACTTAGAGAAAGGACTTTTCCATATTTTCCAAAGAAAATGTCTTCTTTTTTGTTCACATTACCATATGAACAGATACATTCTATCATATATATAGAATTATATCATAGTTGATCCTTCAAAACAGAAGCCCCCCTTTACATCCTTATGCCTACAATACAACTTCTGGTACATAATAGTGCTGTCTAAATAGTGGGTTGAATGAATTATAGAAATAAAATTAGTGGACTTACATTGTAATACGTAATACTATTTTAAACCAATGATGCATATATTAAAATTAAAAGCTCAATATTTTATAAATTTCATATAGTCATTAATGAGATAAAATACCTCTAGAATTTTGAGTTTTGTGAAAACGTTACTTGAAAGAGAAAATATCAATTTAGTTTTAGGTTTGGGGAACTAGGAACCCTGCAGAAATGCAGGAAAAAAGTCTTATCATATTTGTGCACATTGAGTGATTTGGTGTCTCCCTACCTTCAGTGTTCCAGAAGCTGTTTTTATTTTAAAACAAAATAAACTTTTCAACAAAGTTATAACTATTAGCTCATCTGCCAGTAGTCAAAATATGCCAAGGAGTATGGAGAAGATATTTTTGGGCAGAGCTGCTTTCCCAAGTTAAGAGATCCAGCAACCTGGATCCCTCCCGCTCCAGAAATCAAGAATTTTTAAAGGAGCCGCAGGGCAGCTTTCTGCCTTGCCTAATCCTTCCTATCTCTAGCAGCGAACCCTAGAAATGCTATTTTCTTCCCAGCCTTTACGACTCCTGTACTGGCCCGACAGTTCCTGACTCAGGCTCATTTCATTATTTTCCTAGGGGTTAGGTACACTCAGTGACTTAGGTCCTAGGTTTCTGCCACTCAGATTACTGCCTATGACTAGTTAGTTATAGCTACCCCCCTGGTCCTAATCTGCTGGAGCCATAGACCTTGCGATGGTTGAGACTACTCTATGGAAGTAGAATGTAAGTTTAGGTTAGAGAAGAGAACTCTTAGTATGACGGATTCCTTCCAGAACCAACAATAACATATTTACTGAGAACTTTTTTATTAACAAAGCACTTTCACAAACATCTAATTCAATACTTTTTCTTTAAAGATTTGTCTTCATCATGCCTTTCAAAAAATCAACTTAGTTTTTCATAAAAATAACTTTTCCTACTCATTATTTCATGGATTACATAATATTTAATTAAATTATATAATTGCAATCACAAATACAAGGACAAGCAAGGCTAATTCATGGTAAGAGTCATCATCACTTGTCTTAATCACCTCAGGATGCCATAAAATATACCACAGATTCAGTGGCTTAAGCAACAGAAATTTATTTTCTCATAGTTCTGGATGCTAGTAAGTCCAAGATCAAGGTCCAGTCAATTCGGTTCCTGGTTACAGCTCTCTTCTGACTTGCAGATGGACAATTTCTCCCTATGTGTTTACAGGTGAGAGGAGAGGCAAAGAGAGAGCTCCCTGGTGACTCCTCTTATAAGGACATTAATCCTATCAGATCAGGGCTCCACCCTTATAACCTCATTTAACCTTAATTACCTCCTCACTCCAAATACAGCCACAGTGGGGGTTAGGGCTTCAACATATGTATTTGGAGGGGACACAATTTAGTGCATAGCCTCACTCAGTTGGAGAGAGTCAACTTGCAGGAGCATACTAATGAGTACCCTACCAGATGCAAGTGAGTGTTCAGTGATTATAGGCATAAGTCACTGTTTCACTAGGAGAATAAAGAGTTTTGGCTAATCTGGCAAAGGGGTTAAATAGATCAATGAAAAGAGTTTCAACTATCTAATGTAACTATAGTTATATAACTATCTAAATTAATTTTAAATTAAGATAATTTCTACCATTACTTTCTTAGTAGAAATTAGACAGTTGGAGGAGGGAGACCTGGTTCACCTGCCAGTCACTTGGATGACTCTTTTAGTTACGAAAATATGAATCAGTATGGCTTCCATTGTCCTTGGGTATTGGTATAACTAAACCATTGTTTATTTTTGTTTTGTTTGAGTATTTAGCACAAACTTCCTTCTCCCATGGTGTGTCTGATAAGCATTTCAAATCTCTTGACCCTCAGATATTAATTCCTTCTCCTTAAAATGGCCTTCAACTATTTATTTGGTTGATTCCATATGTCCCTGAGAACTGAAATCAAGCATCACCTCTCTGAAGCTCTCCTTTACCCTCCTACCCCTGTCTGATTTAGATCTCCTCCACTGTACTGAGGCAGCATCTACACACACTATAATCATACTGACCTGTGACCATTGATTTATTATCTGCTTCTTCACTGGATTGGAAGCTTCCTGAAAGCATGAACCATGCTGAATTTCATCCATTCAACATGGATGGACAGATGGATGGATAGACAAATAGATAGATAATAAACCACATTTAATCTTTACAAGCAGAGATTTGAATTCAAGTCAATATGACTCCATGACTTCAAAGGCCAGGCTTCTTTAAATGTAATATGGTTTCTCTTTCATTCAGTTAATGAATAAATTTATGGTTGGAATGAAATGAGTTATCCAACTAGTCTATAAACTCTGTATTGATTTTATTTCTACTTACAGAACACTGAAATATCTTAATAATATTAGTAATCTGATGTTTTCAGTTATTTTAGTAAATCATGAGGCTTAAAAAAATATATTTCATTTTCCTCCTTTCCTCAGCAATTCCTTCCCTATGCAACAACACAACAACAATAAACAAACAAAACTATTGTTTCCAAGTATGTTCTTGTAAAGAATTTTCTACTAAGTAGTTAATTAAACCTAAAGGTTTAATACCGTATGGACTAAAATGAAGAGATACTTCTAAAAAAATTTTTCTAATGGGAAAAGAATAGTACACAATTTTAAAACTTTTATTTTTAAATAAGTGAAAAATATATATTAGCTACGTATTTAAGAAATTCCTAAGGACACAACTAGAATTACACTAGTTCAGCATGATTCGGGCCACGCCCAGTTGCAGATAATAATAAAAGGCAGTTGTACAACTATGCAAAGGACCATTTCTCACAGTAATTCCCAAGATTATATTGGTTATCACCCTTATTTAAAATATATGGATGATATGTACCAAGATGCTGAAGTGTTTGGGGTTTAGATGTCAATTTGTTAATGTCTTTAATTCTTACTCTGATTTCCTTTGGTTCCAAATGCTGTGGTTTCTCAACTCTCCTTGTTTCTGGCCAAGATAAAAACCCAACTAGTTCTCAACTAAAATGAAGTAAAGGAAGTAAAATATTTATTTATTTAGAAGAAAATTACTTCCCTTAACACTTGTTATAATATACCACTCTTCCCACCCCAAACTCCACTTCCTTTCTTCACCAGTGGGAGTTTTAATATATCATACTTTATAATGCATAATATCAAGTAAACTGACCAAGCATATGTTTTTTAAAAAGACAGAAATAGAGGTAGAGATAGGGATAGAAATGGAGATGGAGCTAGAGGTAGAGGTAGAAGTGATACAGGTAGACATGACAGAGATACAGAAGTAGATTTCAATCTACTCTTCTGAAGTCATGATCCGGTGACATTAAGGTGTGAACAGATTTTTACTGTTTCTAAATTTATGAATTGATATTTAACTGTAAATTAAGGAGAGATATGTGAGAGCATTTCTTCCTGAACAAAGCTAGGACCTCCTTATTGAATTATACTTAATATGAAAGCTCACCTTATCCAGGCAGATTGACAACAGCACTGACAGTAACCTGTTTAGAAGAACTTATCTTAGTGTCTTCAACTGTATAATACCATGACAAAAGTGTTTCTCAAAGCATAAAGAACACCTGTGTCAGCATTTCCTCAGATGCTTATACATTTCTTACGCCCACTCTATGTCTACAGAATCAGAAGCTTGGAGTTGAGCCCTAGAATCTTCAATTTAGTGAATTCCTTGGATAATCTGTAGGCATGTTAAAGTATAAGAAACCTGCCATAGCCAATGAATAGCCAATAAATAGTGAAGGTAGAGATTATTAGTAAGGTTTAAGTTTTCTCTACCCTCTTAAAGACTCAGCAGCCAAAGGTATCCATAGCAGGGCTCCAAAACATAAATGATATGGCACCAAAACACATATTATCAGTTCGAAAAATCTATTCTCCATCACTTGTGAACAAGATGTGCACAGTGTACTTGGGGCAGGGGGAGCAAGAATAATCAGTAGTGTTTTGGAATTGATTTTTACAGGTTTTTTTGAAAAGCTTACTGCTAAATTTTACAAGTCAGATGTTAGATAGCCACTATTAAAAATTAAATTATACAAACTTGAAATTCACTAAATTATGTTAAAAACTAAGTTAATAAAATTTAAAACTCAAGACAGCAGAAGCAAGAAGGACCACAATCCTGCAGCCCATGGAACAAAAAGTATATTCACAGAAAGAGAGAGAAGAAGAAAAGGCAGAGGGCTACGTACCAGACGAAGAAACAAGATAAAACCCCAGAAAAACAACTAAATGAAGTGGAGATAGGCAACCTTCCAGAAAAAGAATTCAGAATACTGATAGTGAAGATTATCCAGGACCTCGGAAAAAGAATGGAGGCAAAGATCAAGAAGATGCAAGAAATGTTTAACAAAGACCTAGAAGAATTAAGTAACACACCAAGAGAGATGAACAATACAATAACTAAAAAGAAAAATATACTAGAAGGAATCAACAGCAGAATAACTGAGGCAGAAGAATGGATAAGTGACCTGGAAGACAGAATGGTAGAATTCACTGCTGATGAACAGAATAAAGAAAAAAGAATGAAAAGAAATGAAGAGAGCCTAAGAGACCTCTGGGACAACATTAAACGCAACAACATTCATATTATAGGGCTCCCAGAAGGAGAAGAGACAGAGAAAGGACCTGAGAAAATATACGAAGAGATTATAGTCTAAAACTTCCCTAACATGGGAAAGGAAATAGCCACCCAACTCCAGGAAGCACAGAGAGTTCCAGGCAGGATAAACCCAAGGAGAAACATGCTGAGACACACAGTAATCAAACTGACAAAAATCAAAGACAAAGAATAATTATTGAAAGCAGCAAGGGAAAAATGACAAATAACATACAAGGGAACTCCCATAAGGTAAACAGCTGATTTCTCACAGAAACTGTAAAAGTCAGAAGGGAGTGGCATGATATACTTAAAGTGATGAAAGGGAAGAACCTACAACCAAGATTACTCTACCCGGCAAGGATCTCCATAAGATTTGATGGAGAAATCAAAAGCTTTACAGACAAGCAAAAGCTAAGAGAATCAGCACCACCAAAACCAGATCTACAACAAATGCTAAAGGAACTTCTCCAAGTAGGAAACACAAGAGAAGAAAAGGACCTACAAAAACAAACCCCAAACAATTAAGAAAATGGTCATAGGAACATACATATTGATAATTACCTTAAACGTGAATGGATTAAATGCTCCAACCAAAAGACACAGGCTTGCTCAGTGGATACAAAAACAAGACCCATCTATATGCTGTCTACAAGAGACCCACTTCAGACCTAGGGACACAAACAGACTGAAAGGGAGGAGATGGAAAAAGATATTCCATGCAAATGGAAATCAAAAGAAAGCTGGAGTAGCAATACTCATATCAGATAAAATAGACTTTAAAATAACGAATGTTATAAGAGACAAGGAAGGACACTACATAATGATCAAGGGTTCAATCCAAGAAGAAGATATAACAATTATAAATATATATGCACCAACATAGGACCACCTCAATACATAAGGCAACTGCTAACAGCTATAAAACAGGAAAACAACAGTAAAACAGTAATAGTGGGGGACTTTAACACCTCAGTTACACCAATGGACAGATCATGCAAAGTGAAAATAAATAAGGAAACAGAAGTTTTAAATGACACAATAGACCAGACAGATTTAATTGATATTTATAGGGGGCTCCCAGAAGGAGAAGAGACAGAGAAAGGACCTGAGAAAATATACGAAGAGATTATAGTCTAAAACTTCCCTAACATGGGAAAGGAAATAGCCACCCAACTCCAGGAAGCACAGAGAGTTCCAGGCAGGATAAACCCAAGGAGAAACATGCTGAGACACACAGTAATCAAACTGACAAAAATCAAAGACAAAGAATAATTATTGAAAGCAGCAAGGGAAAAATGACAAATAACATACAAGGGAACTCCCATAAGGTAAACAGCTGATTTCTCACAGAAACTGTAAAAGTCAGAAGGGAGTGGCATGATATACTTAAAGTGATGAAAGGGAAGAACCTACAACCAAGATTACTCTACCCGGCAAGGATCTCCATAAGATTTGATGGAGAAATCAAAAGCTTTACAGACAAGCAAAAGCTAAGAGAATCAGCACCACCAAAACCAGATCTACAACAAATGCTAAAGGAACTTCTCCAAGTAGGAAACACAAGAGAAGAAAAGGACCTACAAAAACAAACCCCAAACAATTAAGAAAATGGTCATAGGAACATACATAT
>NC_041226.1:13399985-13400520 GCF_002837175.3 Physeter macrocephalus | reverse complement strand
CACAATAGACCAGACAGATTTAATTGATATTTATAGGACATTCCATCCAAAAACAGCAGATTACACTTTCTTCTCAAGTGTGGATGGAACATTCTCCAGGATAGATCACATCTTGGGTCACAAATCAATCCTCAGTAAATTTAAGAAAAATGAAATCATATCAAGCATCTTTTCTGACAACAACGCTAAGAGATTAGAAATGAATTACAGGGAAAAAAATGTAAAAAACACAAATACATGGAGGCTAAACAATACATTACTAAATAACCAAGAGATCACTGAAGAAATCAAAGAGGAAATCAAAAAATACCTAGAGACAAATGACAATGAAAACATGATCCAAAACCTATGGGATGCAGCAAAAGCAGTTCTAAGAGGGAAGTTTACAGCTATACAAGCCTACCCCAAGAAACAAGAAATATCTCAAATAAACAATCTACCTTACACTTAAGGGAACTAGAGAAAGAAGATCAAACAGAACTCAAAGTTAGCAGAAGGAAAGAAATCATAAAGATCAGAGCAGAAATAAATGAAA
>NC_041226.1:13398648-13398907 GCF_002837175.3 Physeter macrocephalus | reverse complement strand
AAGAAACAAGAAAAATATCAAATAAACAATCTAACCTTACACCTGAAGGAACTAGAGAAAGAAGAACAAACAAAACCAAAGTTAGCAGAAAGAGAGAAATCATAGAGATCAGAGCAGAAGTAAATGAAATGGAAACAAAGAAAATACCAAAGATCAATAAAACTAAAAGCCAGTTATTTGAGAAGATAAACAAAGTTGATAAACCTTTAGCCAGATTCATCAAGAAAAAGAGGGAGAGGACTCAAATCAATAAAATTAG
>NC_041226.1:13397560-13398620 GCF_002837175.3 Physeter macrocephalus | reverse complement strand
GTGATGAAAGGGAAGAACCTACAACCAAGATTACTCTACCCGGCAAGGATCTCCATAAGATTTGATGGAGAAATCAAAAGCTTTACAGACAAGCAAAAGCTAAGAGAATCAGCACCACCAAAACCAGATCTACAACAAATGCTAAAGGAACTTCTCCAAGTAGGAAACACAAGAGAAGAAAAGGACCTTTAGTAAGGTATGACCTTCCAAGACTGATCCATGAAGAAACAGACAATATGAACAGACCAATCACAAGTAATGAAATTGAAACTGTGATTAAAAATCTTCTAACAAACAAAAGTCCAGGACCAGATGGCTTTACAGATGAATTCTATCAAACATTTAGAGAAGAGCTAACACCCATCCTTAAACTCTTCCAAACAATTGCAGAGGAAGGAATACTCGCAAACTCATTCTGAGGCCACCATCACCCTGATACCAAAAGCAGACAAAGACACTACAAAAAAAGAAAACTACAGACCACTATCACTGATGAATACAGATGCAAAAATACTCAACAAAAAACTAGCAAAGAGAATCCAACAACACATTAAAAGGATCATACACCATGATCAAGTGGGATTTATCCCTTGGATGCAAGGATTCTTCAATATATGAAAATCAATCAATGTGATAAACCATATTAACAAATTGAAGAATAAAAACCATATGATCATCTCAATAGATACAGAAAAAGCTTCTGACAAAATTCAACACCCATTTTTGATAAAAACTCTCCAGAAAGTGGGCATAGAGGGAACCTCTCTCAACATAATAAAGGCCATATATGAGCAACCCACAGCAAACATCATTCTCAACAGTGAAAACTGAAAGCATTTCCTCTAAGATCAGGAAGAAGACAAGGATGTCCACTCTTGCCACTATAATTCAACATAATTTTGGAAGTCCTAGCCATGGCAATCAGAGAAGAAAAAGAAATAAAAGGAATACAAATTGGAAAAGAAGAAGTAAAACTGTCACTGTTTGCAGATGACATGATACTATACGTAGAGAATCCTAAAGATGCCACCAGAAAACTACTAGAGCTAATCAATGAATT
>NC_041226.1:13396635-13397151 GCF_002837175.3 Physeter macrocephalus | reverse complement strand
TACCCAAAGCAATCTACAGATTCAATGCAATCCCTATCAAATTACCAGTGGCATTTTTTATAGAACTAGAACAAAATGTCTTAAAATTTGTATGGAGACACAAAAGACGCCAAACAGCCAAAGCAGTCTTGAGGGGAAAAAAGCGGAGCTGGAGGAATCAGACTTCCTGACTTCAGACTATACTACAAAGCTACAGTAATCCAGACAATATGGTACTGGCACAAAAACAAATATACATCAATGGAACAAGACAGAAAGCTCAGAGATAAACCCATGCACCTATGGTCAGCTAATCTATGACAAAGGAGGCAAGGATATACAATGGAGAAAAGACAGTCTCTTCAATAAGTGGTGCTGGGAAAACTGGACAGCTATATACAAAAGAATGAAATTAGAAAACTCCCTAACACCATACACAAAAATAAATTCAAAATGGTTAGAGACCTAAATGTAAGACCAGACACTATAAAACTCTTAGAGGAAAACATAGGAAGAACACTCTTTGACATAAATCAC
>NC_041226.1:13379249-13396625 GCF_002837175.3 Physeter macrocephalus | reverse complement strand
TATCACCTCACACCAGTTAGAATGGGCATCATCAGAAAATCTACAAACAACAAATGCTGGAGAGGGTGTGGAGAAAGGGGAACCCTCTTGCACTGTTGGTGGGAATGTAACTTGATACAGCCGTTATGGAGAACAGTATGGAGGTTCATTAAATAGCTAAAAATAGGGCTTCCCTGGTGGTGCAGTGGTTGAGAGTCCACCTGCCGATGCAGGGGACACGGGTTTGTGCCCCGGCCCGGGCAGATCCCACATGCCGCAGAGCGGCTAGGCCCATGAGCCATGGCCTCTGAGCCTGTGCGTCTTCAGCCTGTGCTCCACAACAGGAGAGGCCACAAAAGTGAGAGGCCCGCGTACCGCAAAAAAAAAAAAAAAAAAAAAAAAAAAAAAAAAAAAAAAAAAATTGTGTGTATCATCTCATTTAACCCTCACAATAACCCTATGAAGTAAGCACTAGTACTGTACCCATTTTAAAGGGGAGGAAACTGAGGCATAGAGGTAGCTTCCTCAAGGTCACAGAGAGCTGAGCAGTACATCAGGGATTTGAACCCAGTAATCCAGCTCCAGAGACATCAGTCGAGTGATACAGACACTATGAAAAAAAAAAAAAAAAAAAAAAACTAAACTAAAAATAGAATTACCATATGATCCAGCAATCCCACTACTGGGCACAGGGCACATACCCAGAGAAAACCATAATTCAAAAAGACGCATGCACCACAATGTTCACTGCAGCACTATTTACAATAGCCAGGTTATGGAAGCAGCCTAAATGCCCATCAACAGACAAATGGGTAAAGAAGGTGTGGTACATATATACAATGGAATATTACTCAGCCATTAAAAGGAACAAAATTGGGTCATTTGTTGAGACATGGATGGATCTAGAGACTGCCATCCAGAGTGAAGTGTGGTGGGGGGGTGGGGTGGGGGTGTGCTGAATTGGGCGATTGGGATTGGCATGTATACACTGATGTGTATAAAACTGATGACTAATAAGAACCTGCTGTATAAAAAATAAATAAATAAAATTCAAAAAAAATTTTAAACTCATCATGTTTTGTTATTATCCTTGCTTTTGACATTATTTACTTCTATTGTATCTATATGATATAAATACTGTATAATGATGTGCTACTGTGAATTTCTTCCCAACTCTGATTTGTTCAGGTGAGAAATCATTTAACAGTAGGTCACATATCAGATTTAATGATATTAAATTTACTGGGAAAGAGTTAACAGATTGAGATGAAATTCAATTTATGAAATTATGGTTGAATTTCTACTATAGGTTAGTCATGGATACAAGAACTTGGCAAAAATTAATGAAAGCATTCTGTGATAATTGATTGGTATGTGAAATTTTGATACAAAGTATTGTATATTTTATTATTACTTGTAAACTGCCCAGTACACTTCCTTTTAAAAAGTAAAATTTATAATAATTTATGTACACAAAGATACGCATGCACTTTTTTTTTCAGAAAGCCAGTTGTTAAACGTTTACCTACACCAGGGGAGTGCACAGGGGGGAAAAATTCTTCTAAATATGAAGATCTTATCAATAGTTTCCAGGGAAAAAATTAGAGAAACTAATAAAACTCTTAGAAGAAAAATCAGGCAAAAATTTTTGTGATCTTACATTAGGCAATGGTTTCTTAGATCTGACACCAAAAGCCCACGGAATAAAAGAAAAAAATAGATTAACTGAATGTCATGAAAATTAATGTGTTTCACATTACTCTATCAAGAAAGTAAAAAGGCAACCCACAAAAAGGATGGAAATATTTACATATCATATCTGATAAAAGAGTAGTATCCAGAATATATAAATTATTCTTACAACTCAACTATAAAAAGAAAAATAACCCAATTAAAAGATGGGCAAAAGATCTGGATAAACATTTCTCCGAAGAAGATATACAAATGACTGATAAGTGCACAACAAGATGCTCAACATCATCAGCCATTAAGGAAATGCAAACCAAAACCACAATGAGGTATCACTGCTCACTTACTAGGATGGCTGTAATCAAAAAGACAGACAATAACAAATGTTGGCAAGGACTTGGAGAAACTGAAGCGTCCTCATACACTGCTGGTGGGAATGTAAAATTGTATAGCCAGTTTGGAAAACAGTCTGGCACTTCCTAAAAACGTTAAATACAGAGTTACCATATGACTTAATAATAATTCCATCCCTTGATAAGTACCCAAGAGAAAAAATTTATATACGTGCACACTAAAACTTATACATGAGTATTTATAACATTAATCAAAATAACCAAAAAGTAAAAACAAACCAAATGACCCTGAATTGATGAATAAATAAATAAAATGTGATATATCCATATGATGGAATATTCAGCAATAAAAAGAAATGAGGTTGGGACTGTGCAAAGATCCAGTAAGGGAAACTAAATAGAAGCAATGAATGAATAAGAAAACCCAACCCTTGCAACCACCCTGGCAGCTCTAGGTCTCACTGGTCCCACTTTACATAGAGGTAAACAGAAGCTCAAAGTGGTCATGTTACAAGACGCCATAGTAAAGCAGTGCCAGAATCTAAACCCTGGGTTCTCTGGGTTAGTCCATGTTTTTCCACCCCTATAGGATGATTCTAAAAATGTATATGTTATTGTTATTATCATACTCATCTACTGTTTTGGCATGAGGTTTTTGGCCAGTAATTTACCATAACAGTTACATTGCTGAGTTAAATTTCTCCCACTTGTGAAGAACACAAACAACACACAGCATCCCCAGTCAAAATTCTTAAATGATTAAATTGAAGAACTTCTTTGGACTCACAAGGCTACCCATAGCAAGGCATGTTTCTTACGAAGTTCTGGAGATAGCACTGGGAAATGGGCCTGAGAACAGCCCCAGAGAGGAAGCAGTTTCAGGTTTCCACTGTAGCCACGGATATGTAAATTTACTTCCTCCTCTCCTTTGCTGCTCAGTGCTTTTTATGCCATGTTTGGTTTCACCAGTATTCTTCCTTCTGTCCTATCTTCCTGTTTCTCCACTTTAACCAGAGTACTATATACAGTTAAAGCAGCATATAAAATGACTTGAACTTCTGGAGTACAGGAGTATTTAAATCTAGGAAACATAATTTTAGCATAGTGATAGTGATTTAAAAATAGAAAGATTATATTGCAAAAAACATATTTAAACTTTTAAAGCAGCAAACATTTATATTTGAGTCAAAAAATTTTTATCCAGAAATTCCTAAACTTGACACATCATTGAGATAGATTTTTTTCACTTAACAAAACTTAAGCCTAGATCCTTCATGAAGTGCTTTTCTTTTAATTAAAAAAAAAATTTTTATGTGAGCACTGCATTTTTTTTTAATGAAGTGCTTGTTTTTAAAATAAAGTCCTGACCTCTAGTGGCTACACTGAATTAATTCAATACCTAAATCTACTGAAGTCTTAACATCACAAAAAGGAGACAGCCAGACGTTATAACCTCTCATCAATGTAATACAATAGGCAAAATACATAACACATCTATGAAATATTTGTGAAAAGAAATCACATTTGGATCTGTCTAGCCTCCAGGTCTCATCTAATAACTTGGTTAGAGGAAATAAAAAGGAGATAAATATGTTAAACAATATCAATCTAGAATGTCAGAAATTCTACCCCACAAAATGTCCAATCTTTTTTTTTTTTTAACAAACAAAGGACGTGAAAAAATGGAGACAGAACTTCATAGATTAAAAGTATCTTAGGGACTTCCCTGGTGGTCCAGTGGTTAAGACTCCACACTTCCACTGCAAGGGGCATGAGTTCAATCCCTGGTCAGGGAACTAAGATCCCACATGCTGCAGGGCATGGCCAAAAAAGTAAATAATTTTTTTTTTAAGAGTATCTTAAGAGACATATTAAGCAAATGAAATTGTGGACCCTGTTTGGATCCTGATTTGAACACAAAATTTTTTTTTAATTGTGAAAAGTAAGAAAATGTAAACACTGTATATCATGATATTATGGAATTATAGTTTACTTTTACAGTGTGATGTTGATATTATGATTACTTTTTAAATGATCTCTTAGAAATACATAGTATTTACAATTGGAATTTTTTAATTTTAAAGAAGAGAATTACAAGTAGAAGAAACTACAAATGTGAAGGCCTGGAGGCAGAAATGTGTTAAGATGAGATCAAAAAGGTCATGGAGGTGTGAGAAATAAAGGGTTTTGTAGGATTTTTAATGACTTTGGCTATGTGAAGTCATCAGAACACTTCTAGCAGAGGAGTGATATAATCAGATTTAGATGTTTAAAAAAGGTCATTCTGCATGGAAAGCAGATGTCAACAGGCAACCAGTTAAGAAGCTATTACCATAATTTAGAATAAAGAAAATGGTGGCTTGGACAGCATGGTAAGAAGTGGTCACATTCTGGTTATATTTCAAAAGCAGAGCTGACAGGATTTACTGATGGCTAAATATGAGTGTGAGAAAATGAGAGAAGTTAAAGACAGCCATAGTTTCCTAGCCTGAGCTATTGGAAAGATGGAGTTTCCATTTACTGAGATGGGAAAGGTGGCAGGAGAAGACTTGGTGAATTTGAAGTTCAATTTTTACCATGTTTTTCCCCCAGTTTTATTGAGATATAATTGACATATAATATTGTATTAGTTTCAGGTGTACAACATAATTTGATATATTTTGAAATGATCACAATAAGTCTAATTAATATCCATCACTTCACACAGTTACATATATATATACACTTATGGAGGGAGGGGGAGAGAGAAAGTGAAAGGCAGGGAGAGAGAGGGAGAGAGACACCCCCCCCAACTTCTTTATCCATTCATCTGTGGATGGAGGCTGAGGTTGGTCCCATGTCTTGGCTATTGTAAATAATACTGCAGTAAACATGGGGGTGCAGATGTATCTTCAAAATAGTGGTTTTGTTTCCTTCAGTTATATACCCAGAGTGGAATTGCTATATAATACAGAACTATTTTTAATTTTTTCAGGAAACTTCATACTGTTTTCCATAGTGGCTGCACCAATTTACATTCCCACCAACAGCGCATGACGGTTCTCTTTTCTCCACATCCTCACCAACACTTGTTATCTGTTGTCTTTTTGATGATAGCCATTCGAACAAGTGTGAGGTGATATCTCATTGTGGTTTTGATTTGCATTTCCCTGATGGTTAGTGATGATAAGCACCTTTGCATGTACCTGTTGGCCATTTGTATGTCTTCTTGGGAAAATGTCTAATCTATGCTTCTGCTGGTTTTTTTTTAATAAGGTTGTTTTTTGCTACTGAGTTATATGAGTTGTTTATATATTTTGGATATTAACTCTTTAACAGATATATGAGTTTCAAATATTTTCTCCCATTCCATAGGTTGTCTTTTCATTTTGTCGATGATTTTCTTTGCTATGCAGAAGCTTCATAATTCGATGGAGTCCTACTTGTTTGTTTTTGCTTTTGTTGCCTTTGGTTTTAGTGTCAAATCCAAAAATTCATTGTCAAGCCCACTATAAAGGAGCTCACCTCATGTTTTCTTCTAAGGCTGTTATGGTTTTAGGTCTTACATTCAAGTCTTTAATCCATTTTGAGTTAATTTTTGTGTATGGTGTAAGATAGTGGTCCAGTTTCATTCTTTCGCATGTGGCTGCCCAGTTTTCCCAACACAATTTATTGAAGAGACTGTCCTTTGCCTATTGTATACTCTTGGCTCCTTTGTTGTAAATTAATTGACCACATGTGCATAGGTTTATTTCTGGGATCTCTATTCCATTCCATTGATCTATGTGTCTTTTTTTATGCCAAAACCATACTGTTTTGATTACTGTAGCTTTGTAATATTGATTGATATCAGGAAGTGTGATAACTCCAGTTTTGTTCTTCTTTCTCTAGATTGCTTTGGCCATCTGGGGTCTTTTGTGGTTCCAAACATATTTTAGGAGTTTCTTTTATTTCTGTGAAAAATACCATTAGAATTTTGATAGGGATTATAATAAATCTGTAGATCACTTTGGGTAGTATAGATACTTTAACAATACTAATTCTTCCAATCCACGAGCACAGAATATCTTTCCATTTATTTATGTCTTCAGTTTACTTCATCAATGTCTTATAGTTTTCAGTGTACAGATTTTCACCTCCTTGGTTAGATTTATTCTTAGGTATTTCATTCTTTTTGATGCAATTCTAAATGGAGTTATTTTCTCCATTTCTCTTCCTAACAGTCATTAGTGTATACAAATGCATTGATATTTGTATATTGGTTTTCTATCTTGCAAATTTACTGAATTTGATTATTAGTCCTAACAGTTTTTTGGTGACATCTTTAGGTCTTCTATATATGTCATCTGCAAATAGAGACAGTTTTACATCTTCCTTTCCAATTTGGATACCTTTTATTTATTTTCTTGTCTAGTTGCTCTATCTAGGACTTCCAGTACTATATTGAACCAAAGTGTCGTGGGCATCTTTGTGTTGTTCCTGATCTTAGAGGAAAAGCTTTCAACTCTTCATCATTGATTATGATGTTAGCTGTGGGCTTGTCATATATGGCCCTTATTACATCAAGGTATGTTCCATCTACACCCAGTCTGTTGAGAGTTTTTATCATGAACGAATGTTGAATTTTGCAACATAATTTTTCTGCATTTATTGAGATGATCATATAGTTTTTATCCTTCATTTGTCAATATGATTGATTGACTTGCAGATGTTGATCATCCTGCATCCTAGGAATAAATCCTACTTGATCATGGTGTAAGATGTTGATCCATCCTGCATCCTAGGAATAAATCCTACTTGATCATGGTGTAAGATCCTTTTAATGTAATGTTGAATTGGTTTGCTAATATTGGGTTGAGGATTTTTGCATCTATGTTTATCAGTGAAAATTGACCTGTAATTTTCTTCTATCGTAGTATCCTTGTCTGGCTTTGGTATTAGGATAGTGCTGACCTCATGAGTTTGAAAATGTCCTCTCCTCTTCTGTTTTTTGAAAGAATTTGAGAATATTTGATATTAATTCTTTAATTGGTTAGCAGAATTCTGTGAAGCCATCTGGTCCTGAACTTTCATTCGTTTGGAGGGTTTTGATTACTAATTCAATAACCTTACTAGCAATTTGTCTGTTCAGATTTTCTATTTCCTCATGATTTAGTCTTAGTAGGTTGTATGTTTCTAGGAATTAATCCATTTCTTTTAGGTTGTCTAATTTGTTGGTATATAATTGTTCATAGTAATCTCTTATGATCCTTTGTATTTCTATGGTAACAGTTGCAATGTATCTTCTTTCATTTCTTATTTATTTGAGTCTCTTTTTTTCTTGGTGAGTCTAGCTAAAGGTTTGTCAACTGTGTTTATCTTAAAAAAAAAAGCAGCTCTTAGTTTCATTGATCTTTTCTACTGTCTTTTTTAGTCTCTATTTCTACTCTTTTAAATTTATTTCCTTCCTTCTACTAAATTTGGGCTTAGATTTTTTTCCCTAGTCCTTTGAGGTATACAGTTAGTTTTTTTAATCTGAGATTTTTCTTGCATCTTAAATGTAGGTGTTTAATCTTATAAACTTACCTCTTACAACTGCTTGTGCTGTATCCCATAAGTTTTGGTATGGTGTTTTTCCATTTTCATTTGTCTCTCAAAATATTTTTTGATTGCTCTTTTGATTTCTTTGACCCATTGGTTATTCAGAAGCATGTTGCTTAATCTCCACGTAAATTCCCCAGTTTTCTTCTTATAATTGATTTCTGATTTCATAAAAGATGCTTGATATGAGTTCAATCTCTTAAATGTATTAAGACTTATTTTGTGGCCAAACATGTGATCTAGCCTAGAGAATATTCCATGTGTGCTTGAGAAGAATGTGTATTCTGCTGCTTTGGGATGGAATGATCTGTATATGTCTGTTAAGTTCATATTTCTGTATATGTTTGTTAAGTTCATCTGATACAACATGTAGTTTAGGACCAATGTTTCCATACTGATTTGCTATCTACAAGATCTATCCATTGTTGAAAGTGGGGTATTGAAATCCTCTACTATTACTCTATGGCTATCTATTTCTCTCTTCACGTCTGTTAATATTTGCTATATATCATTAGGTGCTCCCATGTTGGGTGTATATTTACAAATGTTATATTGTCTTGGAATGACCCCTTTTTCATTATATAATGACCTTCTTTGCCTGTTATTAGACTCTGGCTTAAACTCTATTTTGTCTTTTTGTCTGATATGAATATAACTAAGCCTGCTTTTTTTTTTTTTTGGTGTCTATTTGCATGGAATATCTTTTTTTCATCCCTTCACTTTCAGTCCGTACACATTTTAAAACTAAAGTGAAAGAGCATATACTTTTTAAAAATTCATTTAGCCATTCTATGTCTTCTGATTGGCGCAGTTTTTACCATGTTAAATTTGAAGCTTACTAGATAGATGTTCAAGGGGAGATGTGGATGAGTATGGAGTCCAGGGGAGTAATCTAGGCTGGAGACATAAGTATAGGAGTTGTGAAACTCTACCACTAACTCTCCTTTGCCTTTCTTAACTTCTCCAATTTCCTCACCTTTTAGGTAGGACCAAATGTAACTGCCATTTTTGTAGGTTAAAAATGGTAAAATATAGCAATTTCATATGGTTCAACCAAATATAAATGGAAAGATTCCTACCCTATTTCTTAAGGCAGTTAAAATGTTCAATGAGATTAACGTGTGAAAAGTTACACAGTAAATGTTTAAAGTATTGTTATGAGAGAGCTTGTCTAGTTACAAATTAGAAGAGGCATTTTCATAACTCAGGATTTATTCTCATGCAACACACATTTTAAGATGATTTCAGGTTTTCTCTATGTGGAATCTGTTTAGGGAGGTCCCATGACTGGAGTTAAAGCATTTAGCAAATGTTTGAATGCTCTGTGCCAGCACAAAGCTCATCATCACCTGTTTGAGAAACTGCTCTTAGACAATGCTGGAGAGATAAAGTCTGCCTAAACCTGCTTTTTATTTTTTTATTATTTATTTATTTATTTTAAACCTGCTTTTTAAAAATAATCCAGTCTAGACTTAACCAATCCTGGATCAATACCCCTAATTAGCATACCAAAAAGTGGTCCAGTCTTGACCCAGGACCTGCTAATGTCAGTTTGAACTCCACTCAGTGCTGGATAACCTGGTTAGGCACTCTGTGTCGAGCAGCAATACCTTAGTTTGGGTTATTTCTCTTATCTTTGTTAACTAACCATTTAGTCCCATGGTTTCCTTACAGTTCCTGGAATGTGTCAAGGATTTCCCCTCTCCCCTCTATTCATTTCCCCACCTTTCACTTGTGGGTTCACCCTCCTCACCTCCTTCAGATCCTTGCACACATGTTCATTACTCATGGAGTCTTTTGTTGACTATCCTTTTGTAAATCAAAACCACTCCACCTAGCTCCATCCAGAACTCCCTATCTCTTCTCCCTGATTTATTTTTTTTTCTTCAGGGCACTTATCATCTGAGAAAGCAAAAATCCCTGAAATCTGGAAATTGGCCTGATATTCACAGCTAGGCCATGGCGTTCTCCTGTTGGCCACAAACAATCTCACAGAATGTCAACAACAGGCAAGGACACAATTATAAAATTGTCCCTGCTTTCTGACAACATGGAATCCAAAGAAAATCTCTACTTATTAGAACCTCCCCGAAGTTATCCAGCCAAGGCCTAAATCCTATAATAGGTTCTTTTTAACACCCTCTTACTGAGCTCCCCCACAGTTCCCTGTGGTGATAGTTCTCTCTCACTGCAACAATAAACCCAAGATGTTCAACTACAGGTGTGTTCCTGGTGATATTTGTCTGGAGGACACTGATACATCTAACATACTATCTGTTCTTCTTACTTATTTTTTGATTGTCTGTCTTTTCCCACTATGATATATTTCTATGAGAACATGGATTTTTGGCTATTTGGTCAGTATTAACATTGCCAGCAGCTAGAACCATGCCTGGTTTATTACACGCTCTCAATAAATAGTTCTTGAATGAATGAATGAACAGTAAGCACTCAGATTTCAGTAGGCATTAGAGATGCAAGCACGAACCAGAGCAAGTCCTTGAGATCTTCAGAGTTTGACTAGTACTGATTCAGCAAGTTTGCCTGAGGAAAGGAAGAAAGCGGCAGAGACAGAAAGTCAAATTCTGCACTGGGGCCTGCTGTGTAACTCTGTTTTCCATTCCTGATTTCTTTTCCTTTGCTTTCTTTCTTTATCAGGATCATCCTTGGGAGAAGGTCAGACACACTCTCCTGAAACCAGTGCCAGCTAAAAGAAACTATGGTTTGACCTGTGCCAATGAGAACTGAAAATGCTATGGAATCTTCATGCCAAATCTATAAAACTTAACTCTTTATGGCCTCACTGAGACAATGCTTCAAGAATTAGAGATTCGTTCATTGTAATTTAGAAAACCCTCTTATGGTTCTCAAATTTCATGGCACGTAAGAATCCACTGAGGAGTTAGAAAAAGAGACTGTTTTTAATCAAAACAAAATTGACTAAGTTTATAATAAAATGAATACCTTGAGCTTAAAGGCTTAAAAGATCTAAATTTACACGTCTACAATTTTAATAAATTGAATATTCATTAAAATACCGGCAACTGGGCTTCCCCGGTGGCGCCGTGGTTGGGAGTCCGCCTGCCGATGCAGGGGATACAGGTTCGTGCCCCGGTCTGGTAGGATCCCGCATGCCGCAGAGCGGCTAAGCACGTGAGCCATGGCCGCTGAGCCTGCGCGACCGGAGCCTGTGCTCTGCAACGGGAGAGGCCACAACAGTGAGAGGCCCGCGTACGGCAAAAAAAAAAAAAAAAAAAAAAAATACTGGCAACTATAAATAGTTTTTTCAAGCACAAAATTTTCCCTCAGGACAATTAGCAATACCGGTGACATTTCTCAGGGTTCTTTGCAAAGCCTTTTGCCTTTACAGCCAACACACATACTTCTCCTTTTCCTTGGTTTCAACTATCATCTTTATACCAATTATTAATAAATTAATCATTATGATTTAGGGAATCTCTTATAAGTGTGGTGACTTTCCCGACCTGGTTGGGGCTATGGAATTGTCCCAGGTAGGCTCCACCCAGGGGACAAAAGCATCCTTTAGCAATAACATTAGCCTGTTACCCTTTGATTGCAACAATGCTTATTTTGGGTAAACTTTTAAAAAGATATATAGGATCTAGATTTTTTTAAAGAGAACAATTTGTTCGAGGAAAATATTAATACAGTACTAGCTATTCCATTTGGTTCCAAAAGAAGTCACTTGTACACAGGAAAACTCTCTGTGTATAATAGAAACAATTTAAATTGTTTTCAGCAAAATTTTTTCAGGCTCTAATTTGTAAGGATACCAGGAAATGCATTCTGGATGATGGTAGTATGAACACAACATGGTTTCCAACCTCAAGGGGCTTAAAATACCACAGAGAAACAGATGTGTGTTCAAATAAGTATATATAATGCATGGTACATACAATGCAAAGCCAGAATTACAAACTGTTAAAGCAAAAATTGCCCCCAACAGAGTTAAAAAGGTAAGGAAGACTTTACTCAAGGCTATCTAAATAGGTAAGAGAGATCAGAACAGTCTAAACTCAACTCTGCTGAAACAAAGAATGGGAGAGTTGTTTTGGTGGCTTTTAAATATTTTTATTATGGTAAAATATACATAAAATTTACTACTGTAACCTATTTTAAATATACAATTCAGTGGCATTAAGTACATTCACAAATGTGCAGCAGAATTACCTGTTTCCAGAACTTTTTCATTCCTCCAAAATGGAAACTCAATACACATTAACCAATAATTTCCCATTCTTCCCATCCCACAGTCCCTGATAAACTGCTTTACTTTCTGTCTCTATGAATTTAACTATTCTAGGTACCTCATTAGGTAGAATCATACAATAATTGTCCTTCTGTGTTTAGCTTATTTCATTTAGCATAATGTTTTCAAGGTTCATCCATCTTGCAGCATGTGTCAGAATTTCATTCCTTTTTAAGGCTGAAAAATACTGTTGAATGTATACACCACAGTTTATGAATTTATCTGTTGATGGACATTGGGTTGTTTCCACCTTTTGACTATTGTGAATAATGTTACTATAAACACTGGTGTACAAATATCTGTTCAAGTCTCTGCTTTCAGTTCTTTGGGTAATATATCTAGAAGTGGAATTGCTGGATCACATGATAATTCTACGTTGAACTTTCTGAGGAATGACCATACTGTTCTCCATAGCATCTGCACCATTTTACATGCTCGCCAGCAATGTCCAAGGTTTCTGATTTCTCCACATCCTTGCCAATGCTTGTTATTTTGTGGGTTTTTTGATAATAGCCATCCCAAAGGATGTGAGGTGGTATCTTACTGTGGTTTTTATTTGAATTTCCCTTATGATTGGTGATGTTGAGCATCTTTTCATATGCTTATTGTACATCTTTGGATAAATGTCTATTCAAGTCCTTTGCCCATGTATATTTCTGATCGTCTGAGGCACAGGCTAGTAAAACTACTCCCTCTTGGGAGGAAAGTACTTGTCCATATTAGGTAAATTATCCATCTCTCCAAGGGAGCCAAATAGTAATGATTTTCAAAGGCCAAGTAATAATTCAGTGATGAGTAAAATTTTTCCACAGCAAGTAAGAGTTTAGAGTATTTATACATTCCCCCAAGCTTTTCAATTAGAAATATAGCAAATGGCCCAATAATGTTATTTCTAAACCTAAATGCATTTACTCAACATGTAGCTGGTTATTAGCATTCAAAGCAATATTTATGACATGTGTCTTGGCTCTGTAGGTGTACAACACATAGAGTCTTGATGACATCATTTAAAACTTTAAAATGTAGTATATTAGGATATGAACTTCTCAGTATTATATACACACACACACACACACACACACACACACACACACACAGAGTAACAGTTGAATAATTACACGTCACACACATCTATTCCCTGTTAAGGGTACAGCTAAAAATCAGTCAGAAATGTTGCCACTTGTCATAAAATATTTTCCTTTGTTTTCTATCATGGAACTAGCCACAGTGGATGCTAAGGTAGGTGATAAGAGAAATATATTTGTTTTCAGTGTTTTCTCCAGCTTCTTCTTAGGAGAATTTATCATTGGATGAATCTCATTTGCAGGCCTTCCAAACCAATTTACAGATCTCTATAAGGTTGATGGACAATTATGTCCATGGGCAGTGGGTATTTCAAATGGTGGCAAGCAGTGTGTTTTCTCTGCCAAGATATATTTAGTTCCAGTGCAGTCAATAAAAAAGAAAACATGGCTGAGTCTTCAGTAAAACCTAAGAGGCTTCCTTCAATATTACACTGATTGAACTATAAAGATTCAAAGCCAAAACAGCTAAATATATACGAGACAAAATAGTCCATGTTCTCAAGTAATGAAAAACATATCAATCTATCACACACTATATTCTTCGTTTGACTTCCAATTTTTATAAAAGCAGAAATAAAGTGCAGATATCTTTTAAGGCAACTTGAGAAACTATTACAAACTCATCTTAGGCACTGGTCCTGCCATCACCTTCATCTTATTCTCTCATTCTCTCCAAACAGCCTTCTCTTGTGTTTCAAAAAAATCCCTTACATAGCTTATTAGCTCTCATAATTCAAAAAGCCCTTGAAATAATCTCTTTCTTGATAAAATGACACAAATGATGATCCAGAAGAATAAGCTTACAGGAATCACCAAAAAATCGTTTACCAGTTTATTAATAAAGGATATTGTAAAGGACACAGATGAACAACCAGATGAAGAGGTACACAGGATGAAGTACGGAAGAGTCCCAGGAGCAGGAGCTTCTGTTCCCAAGGAACTGGGGTGGCCCCACTCTCCTGGCATGTGGATGCTGTCACCAAACCAGAAGCTCCTCCTCTGCCCATTTTTCAATCGAGTTGTTTTTTGTTGCTGTTGTCAGGTCATAGGAGTTCTTAATATATTCTAGATATTAACACCTTATCAGATATGTGACTTGCAAATATTTTCTCCCAGTCCATGAGTTGCCTTTTCACTCTGTTGATTGTGTCTTTTGAAGCACAGAATTTTATAGTAGGAAAGGTTTTAAGAGCTGGGGTGAGGACATTGTAGAACACCTGTGTTAACTGGCCTTACCCAAAGGAAAAGTAAACTTTCTCTTATCTTCATGACAGGGGGAACATTTACAACCTGGAGCTAGGCACCCATGGTGGTTAGGCTCCTACTCTCCCAGCAGACAATGAGTGATGGGAGCATATCTTCCTTGATTATTACATTTCAAAGGGATGGATAGCGGAGAGAGGAGGTTAGAGGCTTTTTTTTTTAATGGACATCTCTGGAGGTACCTTAAAAAAACTAAAAATAGAGTTACCATATGATCCAGCAATCCCACTTCTGAGCATATATTTGGAAAAGCTGAAAACTCTAATTCGAAAGATACATGTACCCCAATGTTCACAGCAGCACCATTTACAATAGCCAAGACATGGAAGCAACCTAAATGTCTGTTGACAGATGAATGAATAAAGAAGATATGGTAAATATATACAGTGGAGTATTACTCAGCCATAAAAAATAATGAAATAATGCTATTTGTAGAAACATGGATGAACCTAGAGATTATCATACTAAGTGAAGTAAATCAGAGACAGACAAATATCATATGATATCAATTACATGTGGAATAAAAATTGATACACAAATGAACTTATTTACAAAGCAGAAACAGACACACAGACATAGAAAACAAACTTATGGTTACTAAAAGGGAAGGGGAGGGAGGGATAAATTAGGAGTTTAGGATTAATAGTACACACTACTATATATAAAATAGATAAACAACAAGGACCTACTGTATAACACAGGGAACTATATTCAATATCTTGTAATAACCTATAATGGAATAGAATCTGAAAAAGAATAGATACCTATGTGTGTACCTAATATATATACATATATATATATCTGAATCACTTTTCTGTACATCTGAAACTAACACAACAGTGTAAATCAACTATACTTCAATTTTTTTAAAGCCATTAAAAAAATCAATTCTAAAAAAAAAATTACACATCAAAGGGGCAGAGAAAGAATTTACAAGTTGTCAGAAGTAAATGCTCTAAGAAAAGGGAAGTCATGAGCCTAGAGGGAAGAAGCCTGTCTAAAGTTTAGTTAAGCTGAGTGAACTGTAAGGCCATGTTGATGAAAATAAAGCATTTGGGGACATCAGAGATCAGAAAAACTAATTCCAACTGAGGAATCCCAGAAAGTGTCAGAAGTGATAACATTATGTAGCCTAGAAAGCAATATAAGATTCAGCAGAAAAGTTATTGAGGAGGAAAATGCAAAGTAAAATAACGTCACTAGAGAGAAACAGAGAGAAAGAAATGATATTTCATGAAGAGATAGCTAATAAGACACCAGTGTGTCAAAGGAGTTATTGTGGAAGACTCAGCCTGGAAACATGGGTGGAATCAGACTGCTGAGGGCTCTACTATCTATTAAGGATGCAGAATTTATCTTGTGGACCCTGGGGGCTCGATGAAAAAATTTAACAGCAGGATATGACATGATCTGTGTTTTGAAAGTATGGAAAGTAGCTAAGCAAGGAAGAGACAGGCAGTAGAGAAAGCCCTGCCTGTTGGGCCTTCCTGTTGCCACTGTGTGGCCCGCACAGCTGGTAGGTGTTTCCAAAAGATGTACAAAAGTACAAAAAAAGAGTATAATGGCCTCCCATTCATCAGCTTCAACAATGACTAATTCATGGCTAATGTTGATTTACCTAAACCCACACCCATTTCCCCCACTCCTGTCCCCATGAATCATTTGGAAGCAAATCTGAAATATATCATTTCATCTATAGACATTTCAGTATTTATCCTTGCAGGATATATCTTTAAAGAATAAAGATTCTTTTAAAAAAACAAGCCACAGTACCATTATCACACCTAAAAAAAATTGCAATAATTCCTTAATATTTTTGGATATGTAATCAGTGTTCAAATTTCTATATTATCTCAAATTTTTAAAGTTTGCTTTCAACAATTTCTTCGTTGGTTCTCCCACTCCTCTCTCTTTTCTTTTTGATATATTTGTGAGGAAACACTGTTATGTGTCCTGCAGAGTTTCCTATATTCTGGATCTGGCTGACTGTATCCCTGTAATGTCATTTAACATGTTCCTTTGTCTTCTTTTTTTTTTTTTTCCGGTACGCGGGCCTCTCTTTGCTGTGGCTTCTCCCGTTGCGGAGCACAGGCTCCGGACGCACAGGCCCAGCGGCCATGGCTCACGGGCCCAGCCGCTCCGCGGCACGTGGGATCCTCCCGGACCGGGGCACGAACCCGCGCCCCCTGCATCGGCAGGCGGACTCCCACCCACTGCGCCACCAGGGAAGCCCTGTCTTCTTTATTTTTTGTAAATAACTAGTTAGCTACAAAGAGGCGTGACTGGATTTTTTGGTTTTTTGCAAGACTCCTTTCTAGCTAGTTTCTCTTTCTGTGATGCTAGCAACCAATCAATGACTAGGTAAATTATTTCATTTGGAGTTTCAAAATGGTGAAAATGTGATCCTATCAATTCTGCATTAATTAGCCTTTATTCTTCTTTAAAAAGAAATTTCCACTCATGAATTAACTGAATCCCTTGAGGTACAGTGATTTATAAAAACAGGATAAATGTTTAATTCTATCTCTTTATTTACCAGTTTCCATTAGTATTAGTAACAGGAGATATAAGTATTTATCTATATCTATTACATTGTATACCACGTTAAAATAGCAGAATAAAGCAAAAACCTAAAATATAATGGTTACCAACTGAGGGAGGGAGAAACAGGATGAAGGAACTGGAATAGAAACTAAAATTTCTGAGTTTAATCTTATTTTATAGATTTTACTTGTAACTATACAATTATTTTAAATAGTTATAAAAATAAATTATAAAATAATTCCTAAGAACTAAAAAAAGTTTCAATTCCTAAAAACAGAAGCAAAAACAAATATTTCTGTGTATCAAGTTGTTGACATAGCCAACCAGAAAAAAATTATTTTAAACGACTTAAAAAACTCATAATTTGTATATGCATTTCCAGTAGTATATAGTCTAAGGACAAAAAAAACCTTCAATAAAAATCTTTAAATGTTCCAGTGATTATACTGTTGATGGTAGCATTAGTGTTGTTATTCTGAGATGGTTGCAAATGTTATGTGGGACAAAACAATCATCATTTTGATGCAGTTGGGGACCAACATTTTCAGTGTGGGAGAAAGGCTATCAGATGTAGGATCAAGAGGTTAATAAAAATCTTATAGTACTAATTTTTTTTTTTTTTTTTTTTTTTTTT
>NC_041226.1:13332805-13379239 GCF_002837175.3 Physeter macrocephalus | reverse complement strand
GGAGCACAGGCTCCGGACACGCAGGCTCAGTGGCCATGGCTCACCGGCCCAGCCACTCCACGGCATGTGAGATCTTCCCAGACGGGGGCACGAACCCATGTTCCCTGCATCGGCAGGCGGACTCTTAACCACTGCGCCACCAGGGAAGCCCTGAATTTTTTTTTTTTTTTGACAAATCTTGTTTTCTTACCTCCCAACCTTATTAAAGTTTTTATTTAATTAAGCCTAAAAGACTAATAAAAAAATTTTAAGGCATTGTTCTAGATAACCGTTTATCCACCAAAGCTTAAACTTTGAAATACATTTTTTGGACATATTAAACATTTATTACAGGTTTGAAGTTGCCTCCTTTTTTTTCAAGGAATATAAAATATACAGGTAATTGAGTTTGTGTATAAAATTATACTTGTCATATTAATTTAAATAGGATTTAAAATCCTAACAGAATTTTATTTTTTTCTTTTATTTACTTATTTACTTGTAAATGCTATATTTTGTATCTCTAATACACAAAGTCCATTTTTCCTATTCTCATAACTAAAAAAAAATCACTATTCCATCTAATGTTATTGTATTAGTTTGCCAGGGCTGCCATAACAACATACCGCAGACGAGGTGATTTATACAACAGAAATTAATTTTCTCTGAGTCTGGAGGCTGAAATCCAAGATCAAAGTGAGAGCAGAGTTGGTTTTCTCTGAGACCTCTCTCCTTGGCTTGCCAATAGCCCCTTCTCGCTGTACCCTCACAAAGTGTTTTCTCTGTGTGTTGGCATCCCTAGTGTCTCTCTCTCTATCTGTGTCCTAATCTCTTCTTTTAAGGATACCAGTCATATTGAATCAGGGCCCACCCTAACAGCCTCATTTAAGTTAATCACCTCTTTAAAGGTCCTATCTTCAAATACATCACATTTTGAGGTACTAGACATTACCGCTTCTACATATTAATTTGGGGCGGGGTGGGGGGGGGCGGCACAATTCAGCCCATAACAGTTAATAGTAATTCCTTAATATCACATAGCCAATTCACATTCAGTTTTCTTACGGTTTACTACACTATGTATTGGGCAGACTGTATTATCATGCTGTCACTTTAACAAGTTACTCTGTGCCTCTTTATTCAAGTAAACTGGTAGTTAGACCTAAGGGCTTGATTCAATTCAGATTCAATTTCTGTTTTTATGAACATAATTCATAAATATTAATAATATAAAATACACTACATCAGGAGGCATATAATACTTGATCAGCTCACGTTTTGTATTATTAAGATTGACCAGGTGTTGTCAGCCTGATCCATTCCTTATAAAGTTCCCTTTCACTCTTCCACCTAATGGTTGGTTATTTGGCAACCATTAGTTATTACCTCCTCAGCCGTGTCCAGTCTATTAATAGGTTCATCAAAGGAATGCTTCATTTCTGTTGCATTTTTTTTTTATCTACACCATTTCTTTTTAGTTCTTTCTTAGGATTTTCATCTCTCTGCTTAGATTGCCCATCTGTTCTTGCATGCTGTCTATCCATTAGAGCTCTTAGCATATTAATCAGTTTTATTTCTTTATTGAAGTATAGTTGATATACATTATGTTAAAGGTGTACAATATAGTGATCCACAATTTTTAAAGGTTATACTTAATTTATAATTATTATAAAATGTTGTCTATATTTCCCGTGTTGTACAATATATTCTTGTAGCTTATTTTATACATAACGGTTTGTACCTCATTAACCATAGTTTTAAATTGCCAGTCTGATAATTCCAACATCCATGCCATGTCTGGTTGTGATGCTTGTTCTATCTCTTTAAACTGTATTTTTGGCCTTTTAGTATGCCTTGTAATTTTTTCTTGATAGCTAGACATGATGTACTGGATAAAAGGAACTGCTGTAAATAGGCCTTTAGTTATGTGGTGGTAAGGTCTGGGAAGGGGAAGCAGTCTACAGTCCTTGGATTAGGTCTCAGTCTTTTAGTGAGCCTGTGTCCCCGAACTGTGAACTTCACAAGTGTTTCTCAGATTCCCCCACCCACAGGTGAGACACATGGCTACAGTGGGCTGGAATTGGGTATCTCCTTTCCCCCAGGTCAGCTAGGCTCTAATAAAACCAGCAGATTAGGCTCTGGTTTACTAGTTTCCCCTGAGGGCAGGCGTTGTTAAAACTACAAAGTGCTCTGATGTTTTCATCCTACCAGCCTGCGCTACGGATCACACCTGCCAGCCTTTACAACTGCATGAGCCAATTCCTTAAAATGAAGGAATGACTCTAGCCAGAGCAATTAGGCAAGGAACGGAAATAAAAGGCATCCCAACTGTAAGGAATAAGTAAAACTTCCTCAATTTACAGATGACACGATCCTATATAAAGAAACCTTAAAGAACACACACATGCCACCACACAAAAGTATTAGCACTAATAAACAAATTTGGCAAGTTTTCAGAGTGCAAGATCAACACTCAAAAATCAGTTCTTTTTTAATATATCAACAATGAATAATCCGAAAAGGAAATTAAGTAAAAATTCCATTTATAATTGCATTTACTATGGACTAAATTGTGTTCCCCCAAAATTCATGTTAAAGCCCTATGCCCCAATGTGATTGTTTTTGGAAAGAGGGCCTAGTATCCTTATAATAAGAGACACCAGAGCTGCCTTTCTCTCCCTCACCACCACATGAGGACACCCGGAGAATGCAGGAAGACAACTCTCACCAGAAACCAAATCTGTCAGCACCTTGATCTTGGACTTCCCAGACTCCAGAACTGTGAGAAAGAAATTTCTGGGTTAAGGCACCCAGTCTGTGGGACTTTGTTATAGCAGACCCGAACAGACTAAGATAGCATTCAAAAAAAAAAAGGAAATAGATAGGAATAAATTAACTAAGGAGATGAAAGACTTGTACACTGGAAACTACAAATATTGCGAAAAAACATTAAAGAAGAAAAGACATCATGTTCACGGATTGGAGGACTTAATATTTTAAGATAACAATACTTGTCAAAGAGATCTATTAATTCAATGCAATCCCTATCAAAATCCCGGTTGCCTTTTTTGCAAAAATGAAAAAGCTGATCCTCAAACTCATATAAAATTGCAAGGGGTCTGAAGAGCCAAAACAATATTGGAAAAAAACAAAACTGGAGGACTTACACTTCCCAATTTCAAAACTTAGTACAAAGCTACAGTGTGGTGCTGGCATAGGACAGATATATAGACAGAGTAGAAGTAATACTCCAGAAACAAACCCATACATCTATGGCAAATTGATTTTTGACAAGTCCATTCATTGTGGATAAGAATATTCTCTTCAACAAATGATTCTGGGACAACATGCAAAAGAATGAAATGGAATGCCTACCACAGAATGTATATAAAAATAAACTCAAAATGGATTAATGACTTAATATAAGAGCTAAAACCATAAAACTCTTAGAAGAATATAGGGGTGAATTCTGTAGAACCAAAACTAAAACGGAGTCACTTATATTGGGGACAAAATGGAGTTGGACAACACAGGTGCATTAAAGAAAAACGAAACTTTACCTTACCTAATATAAGTTGCAGGAATTTACAGCCCTCCTCAGAAATCAGCAGAGGATGCCAGCCAATCCCCAAAGACCAAGTCTGCTCATGCTATCTTTGGACTTCCTTGTTCCCCTGACACAACTACCCTGATCCAAATAAGGATCAGCTGAAAAAGCCAAATTACTTTTGCATTTACCCTATACACACTCTTTAGTCTGTGAGCAACTCGAACTCGTCGCTCCCATAGCCTCGAGTTTCTTGGCTTGCAGGTTGAAATCCTTGTGATAAACTCACTTTCTGCTTTGTGTAAAACGAAGTGCAGAGATGGTTTTCAACAATCCTTATGACCTTGGATTTGGCAATGGATTCTTAAATATGACACCAAAATCACAATCCACAACAGAAAAAAATAGATAAATTAGACTTCATCAAAAATTTAAGTTTGAAAATCAAAAAACATTAGCAAGAAAGTGAAGACAACCTAGAGAATGTGAGAAAATATTTGTAAATCATATATCTGATAAGGGTCTAGTATCCAGAATATATAAAGAACTCATAACTTAAACAACAAAAAACAAACAACCCAATTTAAAAATGGGCAAAGGACTTGAATAGACATTTCTCCAAAGAATATATACAAATGGCCAATAAGAACATGAAAAGATTCTCAATTAATATCATTAGCCATCAGGGAACCGCAAATCAAAACTACAATGAGATACCATTTTATACCCGCTAGAATGACTATGATCAAAAACAAAACAAGACGAACGTTTTGGTGAGGATGTGGAGAAACTGGAACTGCCATACATTGCTATCAGTATGTAAAATGTCTCAGCCACTGTGGAAAACAGCTTACTCACTGCACAAATATTTAAGCACAGAATTACCATATGACCTAGCAGTTCCATTCCTGGGTATTGACAAAGACTTTCTCCTTGACTAAACTTTAGTCAGGCTCCTCTAAGCCCTCTTAGCCTCTGCTTTAGTATGGGTCTTGTGGGATCTGCATCAACCAGCTGTAGTGAGAATCTAGCTAGGTCAGTTTAGAGAGAACCCCTACCGGGGTATCTGATCACCCTCAATATCTGATCGGATTCTTCATCCCCCCACCGTTAATAGCTGATCATTCTGGTCTGCCTTCAGTTAAGAATCCTTTCAAGTCGGTTTGGCCAGAATTTAGCCCTTACACCTGATATTTTCTTTTAGGCAATTTCCACCCACTGTTTCCCCGCCCCACCTTGGCTATAAATCCTTACTTGTCTATGCTGTTTTTGTAACTGAACCCAGTTCTATGCTAAGGTCTCTTCTCCCTACTGCAATAGTTCCTGAATAAAATCTGGTTTTTTTACCGCTTGAATTACTGTCAGATTCCAGGTTTCTTTAACAGTATATACCAGAAAGAGTTGAAAACAGGGACTCAAAACAATACTTCGACACAAATATTCATAGCAGCACTATTCGCAATAGCTCAAAGGTGTAAACAACCCAAATGTCCATCGCTGGATGTATGAATTAATTGGGGTATATACATACAAATAAGATGCAATATTAGCCATAAAAAAGAATGAAGTCCTGATACTTGCTATAAGGTGGATGAACCTGGAAAACATTGTTATGTGAATGCAGACAGATGCAAAAAGGTCACATATTCCATTTACGTGAAATACCCAGATTAGGTAGATCCCTAAAGTCTGAAAGCAGCTGGGGTCTGCTAGGGTCTGGGAGAGGGAAGAATAACGTTTAATTGCTTAACAGGGGTGAGGAAAATGTTTTGGAACCAGTATGGTTGGTGGTTGCACAACAATGTGAATGTACTGAAGCCTACTGACTTGTGTACTTAAAAGTGTTTCATTTCACATTCTGTGAGCTTTACTTCAATCATCATTTTTTAAAAGTTTATAACCCAACAACCAAAGTTGTTTAAAGGTGCAGAATTACCATCAGACATTGCAATGTGCTCTGGTTATTCCGTTACTGAATCTTTACAACTCTTCAGTGAGGTGTTTCGTTTTATGGCATTAAATTCATTGGCACTTGATTGAAAGACTATCATAGGCTGCAAGACCTGCACTAGTAAATACAGGAATGGTGTCTTTCCCTTTCATGAGGATGGGCTGAGCAAGGAAAGCTTGTTCCAAGTTTCTTTCACTGTAGAAATTAAACAAGGCTCCCTACCTCACAAAGAACCACACGCTACCTCTCGTTTTACGGACCTGGATGCCGGGCCAGCGAAAGCGCTCGTGGGCCTCGCCCCACCACCGGGCCTTAGTCACGAAAGGCGTCGCGGGGACCAGCCCCAGGCGAGAGCATCCTGGTGTCGAGCCTCCTGGCCGCAGCCCCGCCTTCCCACCTCTACCGCTTCCGCCCGCGGTCGCCCGCCCAGCGCGCCAATCGGAAGCGCGGGCGCCGTAACAGGCGGTCGGCTGGACTGTGGCGCCGCGCGGGCAAGGGGGCGTGCGGAGCGAGCGGCGGGCGGGCGCGCAGCCGGCAGCGCGGCGCCGAGGTGGGCGCGTCGCGTTCTGGCCCAGCCAGCGTCGATATCCTGAGGCGGCGGTCCGCACAGGTGGGCTGCGGCGGGTGGCGGTGGCGCGCCTGCGGGGTCGAAGTAGGCGCGCGAGATTCGGGGCGGGGTCAAAGGTGAGCGAGCGGCTTCCCGAGTGGCTTTTCGCCGCTTCCGGGGCCCGGAGCCCGAGGGAGGAAGGCGGTGTCCCCGGAGACGCGGTTGGCCCGGTCGAGCCAGCCGCCCTCCCGGCGGTCCCTCCGTTTCCTCTCGCGGTGCTGCCAAGCCACGCTTTTCATCTTAGTTTTGACTGTTGGGTTCCAGTTACAGGTATTTCCGGAAACTCGCAAGAATTGCGCGTAACGCTTCTTTGGGGGCGGGGTTCTCGGTGTCCATATTGAATAAAGGCTGTTCGCTGCGCTGTGGAGTTGGGGCGTTTTTCAGGTAAAGTCTGAGTTGTAAACAAATGCTTGAGCAGTTGGAGGAGACTCACGTCGATCGGGGAAATCAGTGGGATTGATGGCGACGTTTAGAATTGATTACTGGTGCTCGCCGTGGTTCTCGGGACTTCAGAAATAAACTTGGCGTATAGCTGCCCCTGGAAGCCATCTCCGATAACCACCACCAGGGAGGGGCTGCGTACAATGAAGTAGGACTCCCAATAGAAAGTGATTAGCGCGATTTTCGGAGTCAGATTGGGTACCGTGTACGATGGGGTGATAACCATGATGTAAAAATAGGTCAAAATTAAGAAAAAAAATTTTATTAGTCTGAGCAGAATCGAGGCCTTACTTTAAATGTTTTGCTTTCAAAAATCGAAAAAATGGGTGTTGGATTGAGTGGTCTGGAAGGTTGTAAGATTTAAGAGAAAGAATCTTAATATTAAAGAGAGAGGTCAGAATTCCAGTCTAGTTGTGTGATCATGGGAAAGTCACTAGTTCTGAGAGCCTTATTCTTTAAAATGAAGACGATGATAATTACAATGGTTTTCCCCCAGGGTTCTAGTAAATTCTGTATACAGTCAGAATGTTTGGTTTGTAAGTGGTTATTGGGTTTTTTAGTACTTAGTTTAAATTCACTAAGCCTTCCTCTCCACCATCCCCCGCAATTTAGTGACAAGAGATAGTCATCATCACATTTCGCCTCTACCTAGTGTATCTTCATCTTTAGATTCAATGGTCAGAAAATTTTCACCGTAAATTCATCTTAAATCTTTCATGAGCTCTGCTAGAGTAGGATTACTGTCTTATTCGTTTTTTAAATGATTACTCCTGGAACCTGTATGGTGCTTGTCTTTTTTGGTGGTTTGTGGGTTTTTTCCTGTTTTTTCCACCCCCTCCCCTCCTTTTTTTTTTTCAAACCTGAACTGACAAAACTGAAGTTTTGCGTTCACCCAAAGCGAACCAAAACAATTTAACACGGAAAATAGTGTTTTCTGTCGCTTAAAGATGTGCTCAGCTGTGTATAGACACACAAGGGTGGTTACAAGAAGTTAGGTAAAGAATTAGATTAAAAATAAGCTTTATTTAGCATCACTCTCAGAGCAAACATACCATTTCTGTGGGAGGCAGAGAGGATATAGCAGTCGAGTTCAACTGGCAGCACCTTTGAATCACCTAGGGAGTTCCAAAAATGGTGATCCCTGGACCCTACTCCAGACCAATTAATGAGAATCTCTGGAGGGTGGAGCATGGGTATCCCACTTTTTAAAGGTTTCCAAGGTTACTCTCTTGTGCAGCCACGATGAGAGCTTGTGTGTTAGAGGAATGAGGTTCTTCAGGACTGTATCTTGTTTGCTTGAAGAGGTGAAAGGCTGGAAGAACTGGAGCTGCATTGGAAAATGTAGCCTGGGGCATTTGGGGGAATATAATTAGAGGACTTTTATCAGCAGGTATGATGAAATGTATGATTTGTAAAGTGAACTGTGCAGTGACCAAGGCCAGAGGGCAGGCTGTTAAAATAATCCAGAGTAACAATGAAAGCAGCAACTGTGATGATAGAAGAAATTAAAAAACATTCTCTCCTGGGTGTTAAGCATTTTTAAGAAACTGAGTAATGATTTTAGCTTGCAAACTGTATTTTGCCCTACCTAGTTACAACTTTTCAACAATGAGTGTATAGATTGTCATATAATGAATGTTATCGTTACTAATTATTTTTAAAGGGTCTTAGAAATATATATGCCTCGTAATTTTCCTTGTTAATTACTAAGTAATCTCATATCTCTTGAGAGCTTTATGTTAATATAGGGGTTGTATTATTTTTGCTTTTTCAGTACTCTAAAGGTACGGTTTTCACCCCACTTCATCAACGCACATAAGTTTTCTCCTTTTTGGACCTCTATTTTATACCACAATGGTAAGCTACAGCTCAGTATGTTAATATTCTTAGAATGTTCTCTTCCTTCATCTCGATAAAGGTATCTGTATGAAACAGAAATATTCTTGTAAGCTGCCCAAGTTACCCTAACTGGGAAATTACTTAGCAATCACATGCAAAATCTTCTCTACAAAATAGGGGGCTCATCTCTCAACTCAGTGTTATAATCACATCCAGATTACACAGATAATCTATCTGTCCTTATTTTTGTGAAGTATTAAAAAATAATTACTTCTGTCTGCTTTACTATAGTCCAAATCATTGGCAAGAAGGATGGGTATAAATACAAATAGTTTTAGGGGCATAGGTTTCTCATAGTTTAAAGTTCCTCTTAGTTTAGATTTTTAAAAAAATTTTAACAACAAATGTAATCTGCTTACTGCAAATAACATTTAAGCGGCATTAGTTTTAAACTTCTTCTAATGGCAGATTTCTACTTACCACTTAGAGTCAGTAAACATACTTAGGGCTGGGCATTTAACTCTTGCCATTAAAGAATTAAGGACAAAGGAGAAAAAAATCACTTTCTGTTTTAAAGAAACAGCAGCATTTGGCAGAGAATAAATGAACACTAACCACCATGTTGGATAAACCTCAGAAAACATATATCTTCTCTTCTTGGGATCTTGCATATATATCCTTGCCCTGTTAGAGAAAAGCTATCACAGTGGGGTTCTGACCTTGCCTTATACTTTGCATTCGTATTAGCCAGTCACTTCCCTCTTAAGTATTTGAACGCAGTAGTGAATAAACGATACTAGTGTTTACATATGCAAGTATATCTCACTGGAGCTTTTAAAGTTTTGATATCAGAAGATTAAATATTTACTTGAGAAGACTGGCTATTTGAAATTGTCCTAGAGTATACATTTGATTGTGTTTATTATAATTTTTTCATCTAAACTTACTTGAAGGTTTTTATGGCCAAAACAATTAAAAGAACCTTGTGTTTTTGTCAAGAGTATATATTCAAAGTTATGTTTTTATGTTGGAAAATAGTTTATTCTCAAGAATCTCATCTTGAATCCTGGGAAACAGTTTCGTTGAAATCTGCCCATAAGATATTTTAATAAATTAAATTGGTATAAATTTATTTTAACAACCTTTTGAAATACTGGCATATTTTAGACTTTTTTACTTACTCCATTTTGATGTTTGATATGTAGGGGTTCTATTGCTGTTTAAAAAGCCCAGCTAGGGACTTTCCTGGCGGTCCAGTGGTTAAGACTTCACCTTCCAGTGCAGGGGATGCAGGTTCGATCCCTTGTTGGGGAGCTAGGAATCCCACATGCCTCGGGACCAAAAAGTCAAAACATAAAACAGAAGCAGTACTGTAACAAATTCAATAAAGACTTCAAAAGTGGTCCACATCAAAAAAAAAAGATACAGGTACCACAGTGTTCATTGCAGCACTATTTACAATAGCCAGGACATGGAAGCAACCTAATTGTCCATCAATAGATGAATGGATAAAGAAGATGTGGCACATATATACAATGGAATATTACTCAGCCATAAAAAGAAACGAAATTGAGTCATTTGTAGTGAGGTGGATGGACCTAGAGTCTGTCATACAGAGTGAAGTAAGTCAGAAAGAGAGAAGCAAATACCATATGCTAACACATATCTATGGAATCTAAAAAAAAATGGTACTGATGAGCCTAGTGGCAGGGCAGGAATAAAGATGCAGACGTAGAGAATGGACATAAGGACACCGGGTGGCGGTGGGGGAGAGGGAAGCTGGGGCGAAGTGAGAGTACCATCGACTTATATACACACTGAATGTAAAATAGTTAGCTAGTGGGAAGCAGCAGCATAGCACAGGTGCTTTGCGATGACCTAAAGACGTGGGATAGGGAGGGTGGAAGGGAGGCTCAAGAGGGAGGGGGATATATGTATGCATATGACTGATTCACTTTGCTGTACAGCAGAAACTAACACAGTATTGTGAAGCAATTATACTCCAATAAAGATCTATTAAATAAAACAAAAAAAGGCCAGCTATTTTTGTAATCATATGTATTCTCCGTCCTTAGGACTAGGAGGAGAGGGTCACTTCAACCTTTTCATGATTTCCAAAGTCTGGCAATATTTATTCTTCTCCCTGCCCTCTTGGGATTTTGGTGGGTGCTAAGAGCTTTTATTCCATGCAACTTAGTAGATTGAAGTATTGGAGTCTGCAGAATAAAACAGAAAAATATAGGTTCTGGTAAATAAAAAATGAAAGTTCTTTGCCTCTCAATGAAATTAAAAATGACTGTCATTGTGAATGAAAAATGCTGTAACTCTGTGTGATACCCAAACCACAAAACTAGAAAGAAATCATTGGTGGTGTATTTGCTTAATTTTTTTTTAAATCTAGTACTTTTTATTCTTGGGTATCATTACAGAAGAATGCTATACAAATGAGAAAGACAGTTAACCTTCTTATTTCTCCCTCTTGCCTTACAATAAGGGTCTAAGAAATCAATGAAGGATGGGGATCTACTAGTAGATCTCAAATTGTACATGTAATAATAATACTATATTTTCATCATTTCTAAGATGCATTTGCTTTTAAGTTTTAATTACTGAAGTGATAATGTGTCTACAGTCAGTGACATCTTACAGTTATAATTGGCAACATGTTTTTCTTAATGTTAAACAATAATTCAGGCATATAACTGATGATATCTTAAATTCATTAAAACATGCTAAGGATAGCCTTCATTTATTCTATTTTTGCTAGGCACTGACCTAGAAACATTGTATTATAGTTTCTCTGCATAATATTAGGAATTTCTAAGTTGATATTAGGTACCAACGTAACAACCCCCTCGGTTTTCAGGATTCCTAGCAGCTTAAGGGATTCTAGTCTTTGCTTCACTTTAATTGCATACCTGATGGCCAGTATATTTTCCTGAATGGTGCTCTTAAAATGTTGATGTTTATAAAATGGTAGTAGTTACTATATCCAACCCTCAGCCCTGTATCAGCTGCACAAGCATGGCCAGAGAAAAATCATGGTAGCATTTCTTAACTAATTTGTGGTCATAATCAGGTGCCTGAGACTGCATATATTTTCTTTGTGCTATATCTTGAGCATACAATGGGGTGGGTGGAGGAGAGAAATAAAGAAAAATGTTAGACCTGTTTTAGAAAATAAAACACATTAAACACTTAATTAGAAAATGTTATATGTATATTAAATTATGTTTGTGTGAAAATAACTAATATTACCAAATACACTATTTACTTTTTACAGCAGCAAGCTTTAGAACTAGCTTTGGATCGTGCGGAGGTGAGGCGTGACTAAGTTACATATTGAAATAGTGTTGTCTTTAATCGACAGAACTCAGTTTTAAGAGATTTTTGTATGTGACTGTCAAAGGAGTACGTTAATATTAGGACGAGTATGCAAAATTTTCTGTAAATACATAAAAACTACCAGATGATGTTTGGATCGTCTGTTACTTGGAATGCTCAGATAATAATGCTGTGGAATAGAAATTGAATAACACAGTGGAATAAACATTTGAACAAGGACATAGAGTTTCTAAAATTATGTTTTCTGTTTTAACAGATATTCTAACTGCTCAATTAAAGGGGAAAATAGCTCAAATATATAGAGTCCTTGTAATTGGGTATGCTATGCATATATTCTGAACAACCATAAAACATTGAAAATATTGCTAACCTGTGAAATCACAGTGGTGAAACTCTTATGATTTTGCTTATAATATAGCAAGTAAATATTGTGCTAAATTTTAGTGCAGTTTAAATTTCACTTGTTTGTAACATATATTTAGAAATTAAGTAGGGTTCCCTAAAAGGTATGATTTAATATGCATCAGAGACTTGAGTGACTGAACAGCCTTTTTAGCCTTACACGATTTATTAATACAGTTGTTCATGCAGTATGCAAAAGACAAGCTGTTTTCTTAAACTTCTCTTTTTTAGTATGTCATTGAAAGTGCCCGACAGAGACCTCCTAAAAGGAAATACCTATCTAGTGGAAGGTATGAATGCTTAATTAATTGATATCTTAGACTCACAGAAATATGATGATAGCCATCATTTATTTCATTCTTCCTAGACACTGAGCTAGCAATATTATATTCTGGGTACTTTGCATATACTGTTGACCCTTGAACCATGTGGGTTTGAACTGTGCAGGTCCACTTATTTGCAGATGCTTTTCAATAGTAAACACTACTGTACTTCATGGTCAGTGGGTAGTTGAACCTGTCGATGCAGAGGAACCATGGATACAGAGGGCTGACTCTAAGTTATATGAGGATTAACCCCTGTGTTGTGCAAGGGTCAACTGTATTAGAAATTTCTAGGTTGGTTTTAGCTACCACATCCAGCCCCACTTCACCCCCAGTTTTTGGGAAATTGGAGGAAAAATTACAGGAAAATTCAAAATGTTTATTTTATGATTATTATATTAACATTACTTTGTATACTGCCTTTGTTTATTAAATTTTAGAAAATCTATATTTCAAAAACTTTATGATTTATATATTGAAGAATGCGAAAAAGAGCCTGAGGTTAAGGTAAGTATAAATTTTTTATGTTATTATGACTTTTTAAATGTAGTGGAAGAGGGAAATTTGAAGGCATTAGATTTGAATGATTTATATTTTTGTTAGTGAACAAATATCTTTTCTAACCAGACTAGCCAGTTCTGCAGCTAAACCAGAGCTCTGGCTAATCTGGCACCTGGCAGAGATCACCTACTTAGGTAGCAGAGGGGAACCATGTTTGCTGAGTAACAGACTATCTCATTAGAAGAAGCAAAGCCACCATATATATTATCTTTTGCATCTTTTTCTTCTTGAGAAGTTATTTGTAGACTGAAGACAGGAGGCAATTAACCTATTTCTTCATGGTGAGTTGCACTGGAAAGTTAAAACTATTACAGGATATGTGGGAAATTTAGATGTGATAATAAAAGGTGAATTTGGTCAGAAAAATTAGTTTATGCCCAGGTTAACTTAATTCATTTTTATTTAGCATGAAAGTAGGGGCAGTAGAAATGTAATAGAAATTGATTTCTTGATATCTTTTGGACCCTCAGGTCATAAGGGCCTTAAAGGGCTCTACTGAGCTTTTGTCGTCTGTCTTTAAAAATGAATACCTCTTAGGCAAAAAATTAGTGGAATTCCAGTGGTATCTAACCTTTAAAATCTTTAGGAGAAAAATGATTGTGAAACCATGAGTAAATCTTATGGTATGGTTTCCATAAATTCTATTGAGGTATAGTTGACATACAATAAGTTGAGTATGTTTGAAGTATACATTTTATAAGTTTTGACGTGTATTTAAAAAAACAAAATTTGAATAAATTTGAAGATCTAATTGGCTTTATTAAACGATTCATGAATTGGGCAGCATCTCATCTGGCAGAGATACTCTGAGGAGTTGCACAACATGGAAGGCTTTTATTGTAAGGAGGGCAGGACAAGGAAAGAAAATCATCAGCAAGGAAAAAATGAGAGTTCATTGGAGGAAATTAAAAGGGCCAGAAATGACGGCTTTTTGTTGGCTGAGCTACAGGTGTTTTCCGTTGGCTGGGCTGCAGTCCTTTCCCGTTCACTGAGCTTGTTGCTGGGAGGAAGAAAGTCTCCCTTCCCCTAGTTGGGGAAGTAAAGTAGTTGCATTTCCTGTTTGGGAGTTCAAGGTAGTTCTCTTCCTGGTGGGATCAGTAACTGATGTCTTCCTGTTTGGGGTAATTGATGATGAGTGGTGGGGCAGCAGAGCTCCCTCTGCAGTCCTTCCCCACTCCAGTTTTAGTTGAGGTTTCCTTTTATTAATTTTCACAGTATACACCCATAAACTGTCACCACAGTCAGTATAATGAGCATATCCATTGCCTCAGAGGCAGAACTAAGGAGAGATACATAAATGAAGATGCTAAATTGGGGTCAGCCAGCCATTGTCCACCAGCCAGATCTGGCCCACAGCATGTTTCTGTAAATGACCTTTTATTGGAATACAGCAGCACCCCTTGATTTATGTCTTGTCTGTGGCTGATTTTGAGGTAAATAGCAGAGTTGAGTAGTTGCAACACAGACCATATGGCCCACAAGACTAAAGTACTGTCTGGTCCTTTAAGAAAGACATTTTCTGACTTCCCATCAATGTGGTTAAAAGTTGCTTTGCTTTGCGTTTTAAAAATTTATTTTCAAAATGCAGTTTTTTGATTCTATGGTGACTATAGATCAAGAATTTATAATTTCTTTCTGCATATGACTATATATACATATATATGCATGTTAAATATACTCAAAGTGGATTTGTTTTTTGATATCATGAAAATATTCTATTGACATATCTTTCACAAATAAGATTTGATGAAAAGATTTATTATATCTATAAGTGGGTTTCATTTTAAATCATATACATTTCTAAAATAATAGATTTTGATGTATGTGTATTAGGTTCCCTGATAGTTTTTTGTTTTTTTTAGCAAAGTGGTTTCAAAGGAGCTGTTAAATTGAATTTACAGAAAATTACTTAAATTACTTACGTCCTTTTAACCAGTTAGATATTTTTGGGTTTAACATTTCAGCTGATTAGAGCTGTTGAACTTGTTTGGATCTAATTTAGGCCATAAAATATTTAAGAAATGTGCTCTGTAACAGTACAACCAAAGAAAATGCCCCAAATTATTTATGTAGATTTATACTTAATAGAAACTAATTATACATTATAGCATCTTTCTAAAAAATATTTACATTTAATGGTTTTCCTTTTTAAATATTTTTAATATTTGCTACTTGTGTACTCAGGTACATATTTCATATTTAAGTGTGTTTATTGTTTTATATATAGATCACTAGTTTTTCTTTGTGATATTAATTCATTTGCCTAAAACATAGTAATAGATCAAAATGAAGTTTACACAGATGTGGAAGGAGTATCAAAGATTAACTCAGGTCTGATTTTGTTAAATGATTGCATTCTTTGTTATGCTGGATTATTTTCATGAGCTCTGCCTCTTTTTAAAGCAGAAATTAAGAAGAAATGTGAACTTGTTAGAGAAGCTTGTTATGCAGGAGACATTGTCATGTTTAGTGGTCAACCTATACCCAGGAAATGAGGGATACTCTCTGATGCTCAGGGGAAAAAATGGATCAGGTAAGAACTTCCGGAGGGCAGCAGCCACAAAAATCCCTCTGCTAGGTGGGATGTGCTGTCTTTTAGAAGTAGCTTCTTAACCTGCTAAATGATCTGTCCTTCAGATCAGTGATGACTTGATCAGTGAGGACTTTGATTACAAATTGCTCTCTTTATGATGTTTTGTTAGAATATTAGAAGTTACCTCTAGTGTGATTAGCCTTCTGGAATTTGAGAAGTATTCTGACTGAGGTCTTTGAAGTTAAATTATAAAAGACATAATTTTAAAATACTTGTCAAAATTTTCTTTTGTTCTGTTGCTATTTATATATTTAAGATAGCATCAGGTGTTAAGGTATGTTTTTCTTCTGTGCTTTGAATATACTTTGAGTCTGAAGCTTTCAAAATTAAGCAGATTCACTGCCTTTTGAATAGTTTTCAATATTTTATTCCTATTAATGTGAATATGAAAATAGAGTTTTAAAATATAAATACTCTTAGATTTCACTAAAGAGGCATTTAAACTTTGATACAGTGATGATACTATGAGTTCTACAAGGAACTTACCTAGTTAAGAATTTTTTCTTGTGTTGGTTGTTAATTGTATAACACCAAGAGAATTTTGGTCTATAAGTAGTCATTTTTCAGAAGTGATACCAAATTATCCCTCTGACTTCCAGATTAGATTAAGCAATCTTCAAGGAACTTTGTAGTTAACAGATGTTGGAATTTTATCATATTCTGATTACTGCTGGCTGTGATTTGTACTGATTGTTGTGCCAGATGTTTTTCCATAGTATGTTAGGTGTTTTCTCCTTTCTGCTCTAAAACTGTGTATGGTTCATCAAGTTTTTTAGCAATATATAAGGTGATTTATTTTTAAGACTTAAATAAAGAAGGACTTTAGGAGAGCTTTTGGCTTTATTCTCTTTATTTTTTATCAGAAGTTACTTCAGTTATTACCTAGGCTTTTTGGTGAGGCTGATCACTTTCTGAAACTTTATGTTTTAAAATTAAGATTCTGAGACCATTCGACTGCCTTATGAAGAAGGGGAATTACTTGAATACTTGGATGCAGAAGAATTACCTCCTATTTTGGTTGATCTCCTAGAAAAATCTCAGGTACAAAATTTTTCTCTTTAAAATGTCCTTAGAGGGCTTCCCTGGTGGCGCAGTGGTTGCGCGTCCGCCTGCCGATGCAGGGGACACGGGTCCGCGCCCTGGTCCGGGAGGATCCCACGTGCCGCGGAGCGGCTGGGCCCGTGAGCCATGGCTGCTGAGCCTGCGCATCCGGAGCCTGTGCTCCGCAACGGGAGAGGCCCGTGTACCACCACCACAAAAAAAAAAAAAATGTCCTTAAATTTGCTAGATATATGTTGTTTTGTGATGGGTATTTAGTTGTATTCTCACTAGTGCATGGAACATGAAATGAGACATTGTATATAGTTATATGAAAATTGGTTTATTGTGGGATATTTATCCTTTAGGCTCTACTGAAATGTTTAGATTTAGTTGAGTCTTCTAAAATTGCTATAACAATTAACTCATCCACTGGAAATCTCCCTATAGCTACAATCAAGAAATTATGGGAGAAACTGCTTACTTTCTTGGCTTTCCAGCCATACTATGGTAGTTTACTGAGGAAAAAGAAGCCATCAGATGGGAACTCCCGTTTCCTCCCAGCATCCCTATATCTCTGTCCACACTTTCTGCCTGCCTTCCTGTTAAAATGGATGAAATAAGCTGTTCCTAAGGCATCTTCTCCACTTTATGTTCTGGATCCTTCTCCTGGTCTTGCAACTTTAACCTTCCTCTCTTCTATTATCTATTTTCCTCTCTCTAGTAGATAAAGAATATAAGCATATTGTACCATCTCTCAACTTCTAAGAAAATCCTTTCCTGTTCTCACCTTAATTGGTCTCTTAGCAAAGTTCAGTGTAAATAACTTCTTCCTCCTTGAAACACCCTTCTTTTGGCTTCTGAGACATCACCTTCCTGGTTTTTCTCTTCCCCCTAGTCTTTCAGTCTTTTTTGCTGTCATCTCTGTTCCCCCATAAATAAGTTCAGGGTTCAGTCCTAGGAATTCTGTTCTTTAGTAACACCCTCTCCCTGGATGATCTCAAACAGCTTAATGGGTTTAAAAAAATGACAGTTAATCCCTTGCTTATCTCTATCACAGTGACCATCCCACCAAGATCCAAACATACATATTTACTGGGATATAGATTAGGTTCTTCAGACTTACCATGACAAAACAGAGCTTTTTATTTTTACCTCCCAAACCAGTTCTATTACCAGTCTTTCCAATCTGACAGATAACTATACTCTCACCTTTCACATTCAGTCCACCAGCAAATGTCTGCTGTACCTTCAAAATATATGGTCATGACCTTCTATAGTTACCTTCCTGAACTTCCTGTTTTCATTCTAGAACCCTAGAAATCAGTTTTCCACAGACAACCAGATTAAGCTTACAAAACAAAAACCAAAAACAACAACAACACAGTTCCCTGTTTGAAGTTCTCCAGTGTCCTCTCAGTGTACAAAACCCATGCCTTTCTGTTTGTCTTCACCTCTTGGTTCTCATCCCCACTCATTACACTCCAGCCATCCGTGACTTCTTTCCATATTAAAACACACCAAACTTATACCTGTCTTATTCATCTGCTCTTCTGTCTGCTCTTCTGCTCATCTGTCCCAGATGTCTGGCCCTTCATTGTGATTCAGATCTCAGCTGAAAATTACTCCCTCAGAGAGTTCTATCTGAGCACACAGTCTAAATTAAGCCCTTCCCTATTTTATTTCCTCTGTAGCATTCCCTGTCTCAAGTTACCTTGTTTATTTGTTTACATGTTTATTGCCTGTCTTACCACACTGAGAGCAAGTATCTCACCACTTTATCTATGAAGCTTCTTGGATAGTGCGTGACACAGAGTTCACATCGTAGTGGCTCAGTAAATGTTGGTTAAAAAGCATGAGCATAATAACGACTGACAACATGGAGGTCACAGTACCCACTAAAAGTTCTGAATGGTGAAAACACACAATACCATAAGTGACTGTGGCAAGTGATAATTAGCAAGACTTGAGTGACAGAGATTCTTACCTTTGGACTTAGAAAAAGGACAAAAAAACAGTATCTTTAACAGAGATTATTATTTGCATTAATGTTAGCTTTCCTCCTGTTATTAGTAAAGCCTATCTTCTGGAAATTTTAGCAGAGCAAATATAGCAGTTGTATCTATAAGCTGAAACTCTGGCATGGTTATTGACAATTTATAATAATGACAGGGTTAGCAGAGTACAACAGTGAGCCAGTGAGTGTCAAGAAGAAAAGCAAGGACTTAACGTCCTGGCGGTCCAGTGGTTGAGACTCCATACTCCCAGTGCAGGGGACGCGGTTTGATCTCTGGTCAGGGTACTGAAAAACAGCGATACCAGTGATCTGTAACATTAACAGTATACAAATGCCAGATGTCATTCTATTACTAGCAAACAGTTAAACAGTGTTAAACTGCTTTTTGAGTCATGATGAACATGAACAGTTGCTTTTAAAGGGTTTGTATGGTGGTAAATCCACAAGGAATTCCATTTAAGAGTATGTGAGTGGTCAGAAACATTACATAAGAATGTAAAGAACCTGAAACATTCAACGTAAACCCACTTATTTAGGCTTTTGAAAAATGACATCTACTTACATATTTTCACTCAAAACAGGTTAATATTTTTCACTGTGGATGTGTCATAGCAGAAATACGTGACTACAGGCAGTCCAGTAACATGAAATCTCCTGGTTACCAAAGTAGGCACATTCTCTTACGTCCAACAATGCAGGTAAGAAATGTTTAATTAAGAAGTATTATTTCAGATTTTATTTGGAGTTTTACTTATTAAATGTCTTCATATGTTTGTATGCCTATACATTAATGTGGTTTTTTAACTTTTATTTCTTCTAGACTTTAATCTGTGATGTACATTCAATAACAAGTGATAACCATAAATGGACCCAGGTTAGTTCTGTTTTTTAATCCCAAACAGTAATATATAGGATGAAACAATATTTACTAAGTTAAGCAAAAGATATTTTCTGCTCATAATTCTATTTATGAGTAAAGTTTGGGATTGATTTATGAGCTTTAGAAGTTAAGGGTCTCCACAAAGATGCAGTAATCCTTCAAGGAACTAAAACAGTTCAGTCCCAGTTGCTTTTAGGGCATAGTATAATAGAGTGAGGCTGACCTCACCCAACGTGAAACATAGTTTTGTATCCCCTCTCAAACAGAATGTTTTGTTGTGGATACAAATAGATGCTGATTTTCAGTCATCTAGGATTCTAAAGCCGACCTAGCTCATCTTTTTGCCATCCGTACTGGTTTTAGCCCTAGGGGACCTCTCTTACCCGGAGAATAGCCAGTTAGTCCTCCAGCGCTGGCTCAGTATATATGAGGTGCCCACTCACAAGAGTGTTCACTTATTTCTCTGTTACTACAAAGAGGTATAGTTAAACTAAAGAAAATATCAATAATGAGAATTATTCTAGCTGTGAAATATTATAAAATAAGATTCAGTTCATCGGTAACTATCAAGTGTGTTGTAGTTTGGGCTGTAATCTTTTTGTTTACAAGAAGGTTTAAAGCTATTAAAAGAATATTCAAAAACAAACTCACTGGTCATCATTGGAGGTTCTTAGGGCATTGATTTCTTACTCTGAAGATTGGTAAATAATGGCAGAGACCAAAGCCTTTATTCTGCCTTTTCAAGGAAAATTCCTTAGAAAAATTTCAGCTAACAAGTATAAAAGAAATGATAGACTTTTAAAAATGTCATCAACTTGGAAGTCTTAATGAATTAATGAATCTAGATGGCTGTATTTCTTAAATGTGAAAAACCTATAGTCTGACTAAACCGTCTGGTGTAAAAGTGGGACAGTCAATCCTTGTGTGCCTCCTTGTGTGGCAGACGAGAAAGTATACAGTAGTACTGTTGAAGAGCTCTTGTTTTAAAAATAGAACCTTAACTTAAATCAAGCCTCTACATCTAACCAACAGTTTAAAAGTAATTTATGGAGTAAGAGAAACCATTAAATGACATGGATGAGGAAGCAACCAGCCAGACCCAGTTAAATGATACCCTGAGGAAGCAGTTGCTCAAATCCCAACAAATTAGTTGCATGAGAAAAGAAAAAAAGATGGGGGAAGAGGTGATCGTTACAGAATTTTTTTAAAAAAATGTTTGAGAGATAAAAACCGAATACAATGTGTAGCCCTTGTTTGAGTTCAAATTCAAACAGACCAACTAAGAATACACTTGAGATAATGGGAATTTATCTAGACTGGATATTAGAGGTCCTTAGCGGTTAGCAGTGCATCCTAAAGGATTTTTCAGATGAAATAATACAACATCGAAAATGTATTTAAAATTACTCCAGGAAAACAAAGAAAAACAACAAAAAAAGTTAGAGGGGTGGTTAAATAAAATTGGGTATTGGTACGTGGGTGTCATTATATTTCTGTTTTGTATATTTTTGAAAATTTCCATAATAAGTTGAATAGACCTAGTGAAAGAAGCAATATTTCTTTTTTGAAAAAATTTTTATTCAGCAGTAATTAATTGATTCATTTGACTTTTAAAAAATTTAGTTAATAGCCATTAAAATATTTCAGAGTTTAAGCAAAAAAAAAAAAAATAGGATGCAGTAAAAGTAAGTTAAATGATACTGGTAAAAAGCCTGTATAAACTTTGGAATTGGTGTATATAGTTTATACAGTATTAGTGGAGTCATTCTTATTCTTGTAATGAAGTTAAGCTGAGTATAGAATGGGACTGTTATCTCAGTGAAAGTGCTGTCATCTATCTTGGTCCTATAAGCTTTGTGGGGACAGAGGATTGTATCTTTTCTTCATGATTTATCCCCCCCATCTAGAACAGTGTCTTACACATTGTAGTAAATATTTGTTGGGCTAATGGATAGACATTCTTATAATTTGACCACTTTGTACCAATTACTGAATTTCCATTAGTAGTTTCATTATGCTGTCAAGTTTCTAAAGTTTACACACTTATGTTGGAGCTTGAAATACTGTATTTTACTGTACTCCTTAGCAGAAATATTCCAAGGAATATCTCTAGATTAAGTGATATGTATGATTTGAAAATCTTAAATCTGGTATTGATATATGCTCTTACATATTTCAGGAAGACAAACTTTTGCTTGAGAGCCAACTTATTCTAGCTACAGCTGAACCACTGTGTCTTGATCCTTCTATAGCTGTAACCTGCACTGCAAACAGGCTGCTCTATAACAAGCAAAAGATGAACACGCGCCCAATGAAACGGTAATTACCTTTGTGGAAGGGTAAATCAAAAGAGAGCTAGAGCAGTAGCTCTAAATTTTGCCACTTTTGGTATCTTTTCCCTTTAAAGAATAAATGTGCTCTGATTTTTTTTTTTTTAATATTTATTTGTTTATTTATTTGGTTGTGCTGGGTCTTAGTTGTGGCTCGCTGGCTCGTTGGTTGTGGCTCACCAGTTGCCTAGTTGTAACACGCGGGCTCCTTAGTTGTGGCATGCGAACTCTTGGTTGCAGCATGCATGTGGGATCTAGTTTCCTGACCAGGGATCGTACCCAGGCCCCCTGCATTGGGAGTGTGGAGTCTTAACCACTGTGCCACCAGGGAAGTCCCTGATTTTTTAAAATTGGATTTTTAATTGTCTTTTAATACTTTTATTGTGTAAGGATTAGGATTTTTAAAATATGTACTCTGCTTTATATTGAAGTGATGCATTTTCTGCATTCTTTTGAAGAACAAGCTACCTATAAATTCAGTTTGTTCACCAAAAAGATAGATATTCTGAGAAGAGACAGGTATGAGCAGAAAGAATAATTTATCACTTCCTAATACCAGTTTAATTTTTGTTAATAGTACCTTTAAAGATACAATTTATAATTTCTTTTAGAGATCTGGGAAAATGATCACAGTTTGAGAAGTCAGTTTCTAACTAAATGCCTTTCTATAACATGGTAATTTGTCTTAGAATGTTTTAGCTATCTCTTTTAGTTAATAAAGTAAAAGAATGCATATTAATTCAGACTGCAGTTAAGAATGCCTATTAATTTGGTCTGCAGTTATAGTAGGCTCATCATTAAGTTACCTTTGCATAATTGTTTGAGTTGCCCACTTTGGATCTTCTTCATGTTTGAAGGGGCTGAAATACCTACCCATTTTCTAAATTCCCTGCTTTACTACGGAAATAATATATTCTGGGGAAAAGGTGCAGCTATGGAAATAGTGAAATAAGTCCATATAGTATCCATTAGCAGTCCTATAGTCTCCTAGTATCTCTGTCCACATCTCTCCACGCCCACTGCCAGTGCCTTAAGCCAAGCCACCATCATCTTCATCTTAACTTCTGTAATAAATTACTTCCTAACTGGTCTTCCTACTTCACCTTCGCTCGCTTCTGGTCTGTTCGCCATGTAAGCAAACCACAGTAATGTTTTGAAATCCTCAAAGCCAACCATGCCACCGCTTGCTGAAATTCTTCTAAAACCATCCCATTGTACTTCACATTCAGTCTAAACGCATTATCATTCATCTGCAAGGCCCCTGCCTTGCTCTTTGACCTCATCTCCCGTTGTGTGGACCCTGATGCTCTAGTCCTACCTACATTTTTCTGTTTTAAAAATAAGCCAGGGGCTTCCCTGGTGGTGCAGTGGTTGAGAGTCCGCCTGCCGATGCAGGGGACATGGGTTCGTGCCCCGGTCCGGGGGGATCCCACGTGCCGCGGAGCGGCTGGGCCCGTGAGCCATGGCCGCTGAGCCTGCGCGTCCGGAGCCTGTGCTCCACAATGGGAGAGGCCACAGCAGTGAGAGGCCTGCGTACCGCAAAAAAAAAAAAAAAAAAAAAGCCAACTTTGTTCCTGCCTCCGCACCTTTTAAAATTCCCTCTCTCTGCTTCAACTGTTCCTTCCCTGATCTTTCCACAGCTTGTTCCTTCTTATCATGTCTCAGCTCACGCATCATTTCTTCAGAGTCCTTCCCTTCCCTAATGTTGCCCTCTCTATCACGTATTTACCACAGTACACTGGTTTTTCTCCTACTGCTTATTGTTATCTGGAATGATCTGACCTGTTTACTTGTATATGTATGTCTTCACTTCTGGACTATCAGCTCCGTGGTAGCAGGAATTTTGTTAGTCTTGTCCATTTTTATTTCACCAGTGCCTAGAACATTCCTTGGCAAGTGACAGTGTTCTACAGATATTTGTGATTTAATTACACATTTAACACCTACTAATTTAAACCATGTTTATTCTGAGTTTCTTGTATTAGCTTTGTGTAGTTCTAATCTCTTATTATTTCAGGTGTTTCAAGAGGTATTCCAGGTCCTCTCTGAATCGGCAGCAGGATCTGTCTCATTGTCCACCTCCTCCTCAGCTAAAATTACTTGATTTCTTACAAAAAAGAAAGGAAAGAAAAGCAGGTCAGCATTATGACCTCAAAATTTCTAAAGCAGGAAACGTAAGTATGTATTTTTAAATGAAGCTTATTATTATGCCAAATGCCTTGCCTTATTTTCAGTGTTCAGTGTATTTATTTGTACTCTCTTTAATTTTTTAGTGTGTGGATATGTGGAAACGGAGTCCCTGTCATTTGGCCATACCGTCTGAAGTGGATGTAAGTCAGTGCATGAATTGCACGTCCTTTCATGTAAGGTTCCTAAGTTTGACTAATAGTAGCTTAAACTTTGGGAAAACAAAGACTCTTACTACTTCTTTATTTATTTATTTATTTTATTGAAGGAAAGATTCTTTAACTTCAGTAGTGCTTTACAGTTTTCAAAAGTTTCACACGTGATTTTATATAATCCCATAATAACCCTTTTTTCCCCCATTACCCCTATATTGCCCCTCCCCCCTTCCTTTTCCCCACTGGTAACCACTAGTTCATTCTCTCTATTTGCGCTAAGACTCTTCTTAAGTCAGCTGCTCATTTTCAGAAGCTATTCTGTTTTCACATTAACTTGTCTAAAAATGTACTCCTTAATGTAGGTCTGTGTTTAGAGCAGGAATAATAACCAAAGTATTTCAAATGTGTAAAAAGATGGTACATATTACATATGCATTAAATGACTGATTTTTTTCATAATATTTCATCATAATTTCCTTATAATGCTTCTTTTCTCACTGGCTAAATTTAAAAATTAATAATATTGGAGCAGTAGCCAAGATTAGGAACCTTGGGTGGTATTCTTTGCTGGCCCATGAAACACATGAACTATAAATGAGCAGAGACAGGAAAGAGATCTTTTGATGGGAGGTCCCATATTTCTTTTGTTTCCCCATTTCTCCTATTTTTATTATTCACTCAATTCTTTAGAATTGGTCAGTTATTTTAACAGATGTTTGCTCTGTGCATCCTTCCCAGGCTAGCACATGTATAATTCTTATTACCTTTGATTTTTAAAAAATTGTCAAAAGCATCAGAAGTACACTGTATATACAGCTCAAGAGAGTAAGCCACATTATCTTTCAGTAACTTATGTGCCCCTCAAGGAACGTGGCCTGAGAAGAGATGTTTAGTGTAAATACCAAAGTGGGGGATTTAGCTTGGGAGGGCAGTCTGCATATCTAAAGCAGGGCTTCCTAAGAATCACATGGGTTGCTTGTTAAAATGCAGGTTCCAGTTCAGCAAGTCTGGGCTAGGGCCTGAGATCCTGCAATACTGAAAAGCTCCTGAGTTGGTGGCACTGGAGTCCACAGACCACGCCTTGAGTAGCAAAGCCCTAATAAAAAGTTTCTCAGCCTAACTCGATCAGTTGAAGCATCTAGGATACCAGCTAAACATACACACTTAAACCCTCACTTCAGACCTGCTTACTGAATTAGGTCTCCAGGGGAGGGATATGGGAATCTGAATTTTCACCAGATGCCCAAGTGAATCTGTTACTCTTAGAATCATGGTTACCAGGAAGATGAGAACTTTTGGTTCACACAGACTGGTAGGAGATACATGGAATATATGGTTCAAGTCTGACTAGAAAAAGGAAAAGATTTACAAAAATTTTTACCAATTCTAATGTAACTTCCCTAGTCTCTTCCTAGTTTTGTCCACACTTTTACATGACAATTCCTGTTCCATTAAAGACCCAGCCAAAGGAAATGATCCAGATCCTGGTCCTAATCACCTCTCTGACATTCCAGTTTTCCTAAAAGTCAAATGTGATATCATCTTACGGAGCATAAAGAAGAGGCACTGTCCAAAACGGCAGCTGTGTTTATTACATTTATTTAATGGCAAAAGAGATTCTAATTTTGTTTTATTTTAAAACCAGTTGGTCTAATTGAATAAATATCAGGAGAATTTTAAACTACTTAAGCATAAGTAGTTGGTGTTATTAGCAATTCAAGAATTCTTGTGCTAAAAAGTATAGTAACCGAAAGTGGGGTCTGGCTGCCCACCACTTAAAAGCCAGTAAAGAGGCCAGGTTGGTGGAAAGGAAAGTTTGTTTTATTTTGGACGCCAGCAGCTGTGGGGAAGAGCAGACGCCTGTCCAAAGGCCGACTACCCCTCCTGACAATCAGGGAGCAAGAGCTTCTATACATGGAGGGAGGGGGCTCCATGCAGAAACAGTACAGTCAGCTCTGACAGTCGTCTTGAAATTGGTCATCAGTGGTCTGACCAGCATCATCTCAATTGTTTTAGGGACAGTTAATCTTCACTTCTAGGGTCAGTTTGTTCCCATTTCTTTGAGGCCAGTTCTCGGAATCGTGGCAGCTTATGTCATGGCTACAGCCTGGTCATCATGTAGTTGACTTCTTCCACCTGGTGGGGTTACAGTATCTACAAGACAGCTCACAGGATAGGGCTCAGAGTATTATCTATAGCCCTTGAGGAGGAACTAAAGGGCCTTGACTTTGCTCCACGACTAAACTATTATTATTTGGTCTCCTTGACTGTTTTCCTTTGTTTCTGCATTTTCTTAACTTCTCTGATTAAACTTATTCTTTGGCTAAAGTTTTTGCACAGACAAAAGCAGGGGGGCGGGGTGGGGGTTGGGTTGGGGAAGGGTCCTGCCCCATTTCAGTGTATTGTATTAAGTTACTTAGGTTTTTCTCTTTGGTCATAATACTGATTTCATTATATCTGATGTCTCTTGATTTGATTGCTTAGGTGGAAAAATATGCCAAAGTGGAAAAATCTATCAAATCTGATGACTCACAACCAACAGTCTGGCCAGCCCATGTAAGTAACCATTGCAGTCTCCATTTCTAATGATGCTGTTTCTCATCTGGGATCTGAATTTATTAGACATATAAAGTACAGTAGCCTTTATTTTGGGATCTTCTTTTGTTTGTTTTTTTAAAGAACTTTCTGGGAGTTCAGTGAATTAAAAAAAGGAACAACGATTTAGTTTTGTTTTTCATAAAATACGGTTTCCATTCTAAGGACAATTTTAATGCATAACTGCATTTTTACTTTTGTTTTGGTCCCCTATTGGTAGTTCTGATTTGTTTTCTGTTTCAAATTAATAATTAGTAAGTTATTCTAAGGATATCTTTAAAGAGAAATGTTTTGTGTATGTTTCTCTAATTGCAGTGACTTCTTAAAGGCATATTTAATTATGTGGCATAATTAATAGGCATTATTAATTATGTGAATCTAGGAGTGAAATGAGAGTTGTTTGTGTTTTTTTTTTTAATTTCTTTTTGGCTGTGTCGGGTCTTAGTTGGCAACACGCGGGATCTTCGTTGTGGCATGCAGGATCTTTCGTTGCAGCACACGGGCTTCTCTCTAGTTGCGGCATGCGGGTTTTCTCGCTCTAGTTGTGGTGCGTGGGTTCTGTAGTTAGAGCGCGTGGGCGCTGTAGTTTGCAGCATGCGGGCTCAGCAGTTGTGGCGCACGGGCTTAGTTGCCCCGTGACATGTAGGATCTTAGGTCCCCAACCAGGGATCAAACCTGCATTCCCTGCATTGGAAGGAGGATTCTTTACCACAGGACCACCAGGGAAGTCCCATGAGAGATATTTGGTATGTGCAATAGCAAAAAGACTAATGACAAATACAAACAGGTTTGCTTTTGAACATTTTATCCTTTTAGTATTTAATATTTGCATTCATATGTTCAGTATATGAAATTCTGACATTTCATTAGGGCTTCGTTAACTAAATATCCCATTGAGACTCTTGTTCCCAAAGTACCATGTTGAAAAAAGAATCCTGGGCTTCTTTCCCGTAGACTTTTTTCTTTTTCTCTTAAATAGGTCTAAGGACTATGTTCCATGTGTCTTTTTATTGCAACATGTAAGTTAGTGTGTCATTTACTCCTGATGTGTGTTAATTCTGACTATGTATTTACTGGAGAAGATACTTATTTGGGATGCTCGGTCTTTTTCAGGATGTAAAAGATGACTATATATTTGAATGTGAAGCTGGTAATCCATATCAGAAAACAAAGCTGACCATTTTGCAGTCACTTGGTGATCCACTTTACTATGGTAAAATACAGCCATGTAAAGAAGATGAAGAGAGTGACAGTCAGATGTCTCCATCCCAGTGAGTTCTGTTAAATACAGGCAGTTGACAAAATAAGCCATCAGAATGTATTTAGCAGCTACTGATGAACTATTAGTGAATCGAAGTTTCCCTGTTTTGTTAAGTTAAATACTCCAGTTAGATTTGGCAGCAGACCTAAGTAAACTTAAATTGTAGTTACCATGCTGTCCAAGAGTTCTTTAAAATAATTTCTTTAAAAAACAAAAAACAAAAAACCTGTGCTGTAAATTCTTATATTTGCTTTGAAAGATATGCCCGTAATATCCCTCTTGGTATATTTATGTGTTGCCCCTTATGACTTTAATCTCTCTGTGAGCATGAAGTGCTTCTGGGCAATAATTTGTTTAAATGGGAAACAAGTTTACTGTAAATTAAATGTAAAAGCTGTTAAAAATGCTTGATATTTCAGCACTGCCTGTAAGGACACAGACTCAGTGCTTAATGTAGTTACTGGCTCTAGAAATACATATATAGTTGTCCCTTGGTATCCACAGGGGATTGGTTCCAGGACCCCCTTGGATACCAAAATCTGCAGATGCTCAAGTCTCTTATATCAAAATGGTGTAGTATTTGCAACCTCTGTACATCCCTCCTATGTACTTTATCTGGGTTACTTACAATACCTAATACAGTGTAAATGCTATGTAAATAAGTAATAAATACAATTTAAATGTTACTTAAATAGTTGCCAGCCTGTGGCAAATTCAAGTTTTGCTTTTTGGGACTTTTCTGGAATATTTTCCCCCCAAGTATTTTCAATCCGTGGTGGTTGAATCTGGGGATGCAGAATCCGCAGATATAGAGGGCCAACTGAAGTTGATATTCCTAAACTTACGGGCTACATGTATTTACTACAAGGTAGCAGTATTTAGTTTTGTTTTCCTTGTTGGTTTTATTATTAGTTCTGCTTTTTAATCAAGTCGATGCTGTTTTGAAAAGAAGGAAAAATAAAGAGAACCTCAGCAGAAAAAAAGCAGGGGCCAGCTCTATGTTAAATCCTTACAAAATACTAATTGAAATTATGGCAGAAAAATGGATTTTAAAGAGTAACCTCACCAATACCTAAGTAAAAGTCAATGGGAGGAAACAGCAGTCAGGGAATCAATCCTCAGCTAATTTTTTCACATTAGCAGTTTTTATTTTTGTATGCTAAGTAGAAAAATCAGATATTTCGATTAGCTGTATTTTGTACTCTTCCCTTTAAAGATACACATTGGTCATTTTAAATAGTTATTAACTTTTCTCAAACACAAGGGCATATGTTCTCTCATTAAAAAAAAAAAATTCTTCAAAAAGCCAACTGATTAGATTTGTTTGACAAGAGGAGAATTGAAATTTTGGCCTTTTACATCAGGACGTTGCTGCAGAAATGCTGCATGGTTTATTACCTTCTATTCCTCCCATATTCATAAATTACTTGATTTAATAGCTATGAAGTCAAAGTTTGAGCTGCATTAACCAAGTTTTTTCTTTTTTTTTACATTTTATATTTCAGCTTCTCCACAGATGATCATTCAAATTGGTAATGAAAAAATAAACAAACTCACTATTTTAATGTGTTAAGAAATCATATAAATGTCAAACTCTTTTAAGACTTGATAAAGACTTTTTATTTAAATTGGCAATAAACCATCTTCCTTGTCTAAAATATATTCTAAGGGCCTGCTATATAGACATTAATAATGTCTTCCAAAGTCAAAGGTTAAAGTGAGAGGAAGGCCAAAGGCCTTGTACACGGTAGTTCAGTGAATATTGCTGTAGGACAGACACTTGTAAGGGTGTATAGCACTTGGTAACTTTCAGCCCAGATTTTTTTTGAAACACAGGTTTTCTGCCAAAGTAAATCTCCTTTAAATTAAATCAGCCAACTTATTCACACAATTATTTTGTAATGCATGCAAAACTTGGTCATTGCTTCCTATTTTTTAATGTATTTTAAAATTTTTGTTTTCATGATATCTTGGTAGATTTTAATTCAGTTTATAAAATTACTGTCACTAAAATATGGAAGTCTTCAAAAGTAATCTCAGGGCTCCTTAAAACAGTCTATCTAATACTTTTCTCTTTTAAAAACAATTTAGGTTCATTATTGGATCAAAGACTGATGCTGAGAGGTAAAAATACTTGCATCTTTATTTGTGATCTGCATGGATATGATAAACTTCACTCTTGTAGGGTAGAGCCTACTCCATTCGAAGTCAAAGCTTTGATTTTAATTATGCCTAGGTATTACTAGGATTTTTAAATAGAATTAGGAAAATAACAATTAAAAGGATAATGTTTAAAATGTAGCTTTATTTTAAATAAGAGAACTTAGATATATCTACAGTAGCTAAGGAAAATGATTTCTAGGTAACAGTTTAATCAGAATATAAGTGAGAGTCAATGGGTAGTTCTTTTGGCTACTTATTGGTGAAATAATCCCTGTAATTTCTGTATTAGAGACAAGATACTGCAAGTATCTTTAGATTGTTAATTAGCAAAATGTTTTCAGCATTAGCTTGTCATTGAAAATATTAGAAGAATGTGCTTTTATCAAAGATAGATTAATTTTTGTGTTATTTTTGACAAAACTTGTTCATTAACAGTTACTATTCATTTCCTATGTAGTAAATTTATGTTTAAAATAGAGTTAGCTAATCATTACCTGTTTTCCCCCTAATATTTCAGAGTAGTCAGTCAGTACCAGGAACTGGTCCAGAACGAAGCCAAATGTCCAGTGAAGATGTCGCATAGCTCCAGTGGCTCAGCGAGCTTGAGTCAGCCTTCTCCAGGGAAGGAAGCAGAAGTGTGTTTGCTTAGCTTTTTTTTGTGCTGTTACTTTTTTCTGCCTAATTGTTCTCAAGGAATCTGAGAAATGTTAAGGACTGTTTTATGAGGGATAGGGGTATTGTTTAGTTTTGTTTTTACTTTTAATTTTCTTTTCATTGCTTAACTTTTTATGATGGAAACTTTCAAATGTACACAGAGGTAGAGCAAAAAGTGTAATGAACATCTGTGTATACTGATCACCCACCTGGCGTCAACAGTTACTATTTTTCTGGAGACGATTTAAGGGTGAAGCTTTGCTGTTATCTTACTCTGCTCTTCTCCCTCAAACTTTCTCCCCACCTTATTACTCAGAAATCTTTCCTTCATCCTGTGTATACTGTAAGGTATCTCATGGATCTCCTTATGCGAAATTACATTTTTTTGAAACACCTGTAATACCCAATCTATAACCATTAAAAGTACAGTGCAGTTTTTTAAACCGTGTTTTCATCCAGGAGTTATAATAGTGTTACTAATTTGTGAATTTCTGATTTGACCTTAATTTTAATGAGTATGCTTAATGTCACTGTCTTAGCAGCCTGAGACCCTGTCAGTTCAGTCTTCAGTACTGGGGAAGGGAGTAAAACATCGACCTCCACCCATCAAACTTCCCTCAAGCTCAGGAAATAGTTCCTCAGGTATTACATTCCTTAATTTTTTGTAATCTAGAGTAAAAAACAACAGATGATCATAATCCATTTACTCATATTTTGATTTACTCAGAATTTTAAATTGTAAATCTAGGAAACAACTTCTATATTTTTCTTCTAGGTAACTATTTTACACCACAACAGGTCAGCAGCTTTCTTAAATCTCCAACTCCTCCTCCTGCTTCTAAGCCACCAAGTCTTTCTCGGAAGTCATCCATGGATCTCAATCAAGTTAGCATGCTTTCTCCAGCTGCCCTGTCACCTGCCAGTTCATCACAAAGTGAGTCATAACTTAAATTCTTCATTAACTTTGTAAGCTTTTGCATTAGTGTTTCTGAAGATGGCTCTTTTTGACCAGTGAAATAGTGAAATCTGAATGTACTGTCTACCCAAAATGTATGAGTTTTGAGAAGCTTCATGCCAATCTCTTGTTGACTGTATGTATTACATGTTTATTGTAATTGTATTTGTTTTTCTGTATTTATGGATGCACCTCGTGTATACCTTTCTTATAGACTTGTAACCTGCACATCTCCGGAAAAAAAATAATCTGGTAGTTAAATGTGGCAATAAGATTCCAAATTATTTTTTATTCCAGTGTACCCTTGGGCATTTTACATTTTATGTAAACTATGCAGCTGATATGGAAAAAAAGTCATAAGAGTTGTTGCTGCAGTCTTATCTTTGTAAATGTAAGAAGCCAACTAGTTCCAAGGTGGTGATACAGTAAACTGAAAGCCGATTTTTCAATAACACTCTTACACTCTTGTAAATTGTTATCAGTTACTAAAATGTGGGATGATCATAAAGCATCTGAAGATATTAAAATGTAATTTTTACTACTGAATACTTTTTTTTTTTAACATCAAGAAGTTATTCAAGAATTCTAGCATTAGTTTGGGAGAATTTCTTCAAATTAGTAAATATCTGAGATATTTAGGTACCAACCTGCAAAAAAGCATTCCAGTTTTTTAGATTTTTTAATAAATAACTAATGTGTGCTGAAAGTTTTAGTACACTGCACAGTGACAGGGTGGTCTTTGCATTAGATGTAAACATCTTCATCTTGATAGCTCAAAAGGTGTAATTTTTCTGCCTTCTTGTTTTGCACAAAGAAAAATTTATAAATTTCCTGAAAGTCTTATTCACACTTCTTATGTTGTGGGTATGGATTATGTTAATCTACTGCACACAGTTGTTACTTTAAGTAAGGGTTGAGTGACAGCTTCTGGACATTCACATTTCTTTCCTTTCTTTCTGCAGGACATGAAAGCTAAAAAAGAAAACACCTCAAGAGCTTTTGGTTTTATTTTTTTGGTTTTTGTTTTTTGTTTTTGTTTTTTTTAAAAAAAGTTGATAAACTGTGCATACTTCATTCACAACAGATTTTCTATACATTCTACATTTAAACAGAAGTACACAGTTACTGTTAAAGATGCAGTATTATCTCTCAAATATTTGCTTTATTACTGTGTTTTGTAAAATTTGTTTGTCAGGATAAACTTGATGTGTTAGGAATTAAATATGTATATCTAGGTGCCAAATATGATTGTTAATCATATGTAATTTATTAAATATGTTCAGAGGTTATCTCAGACTGTTAACAGAAAATAAGCAGTATTTCTAAGTGAAGTCCTAAATTAGTGAAATCGTAAATAACAAAAATTAATTTGAAGTCCTTTTAAACTTTATAGGCCAAAGGTAGCATGTAGGAAACTAACTTTTAAATGGGTATTGTGGTAGAATACAAACGTGTATTTTTACTGTTACTGTAATAGCATCTCTGATGGGATTTGTAGGTGATATACTGCATCCTTAATTGTAATTGAGTGTAGCAACACTCATGTATCGTGTAGAAATTAACACTTGCAGTTAAATGCTTTAAAAAAAAAACTGGAACAAATTGTCAGTGCTAAATAAGATTCCATTAACCTTATTTTAAAAAGGACTGGCCATTTATAACAAACTAGCAATTTTTATTTTTCTCAATGAGCAGGATCTGGAACTCCTAAGCCATCTACTCCTACACCAACCCCTTCATCGACCCCACACCCTCCTGATGCTCAGAGCTCAACTCCTATTACCCCTTCAGCTACCCCTACTCCCCAAGATTCAGGCTTCACCCCTCAGCCCACTTTGTTAACTCAGTTTGCTCAGCAGCAAAGGTCTCTGAGCCAGGCAATGCCTGTAACAACCATTCCTCTTTCCACCATGGTAACATCTATAACTACAGGAACCACGGCCACCCAAGTCATGGCAAACTCTGCTGGACTTAACTTCATCAATGTAGTGGGCTCTGTTTGGTAAGTTTGCATTGATGCCCTGATTTTTTTTTTTTTAAGATACTGTAAGCAATCTAAAGAAATTCTTATTTGTGAAATTAAGAACAAATTGCATATTCTTGAAATTGAAAGAAAATAGTTTCTATGTGGATAGAAGGTATCTCAACAAGTATGTTTTAATTTTAGGTGATCAATCTATTACAGGCACTAAGATGATAATACTACACATTGACAGCGGCTTAGATTTTCCTGTTTATCCTCTGTTTTACCATCTTTTAATCCATTGATTAGGACATTACTCTTCCAAATTATATTTTAAATATAGTACTTGATATATAGTACTCAATTGATAAATATACAGTACTTAATTTTAGCCAACCTTGCTGTCACTTTCTAGTAAAAAAATGAAACTAAGCCTCCAGATTGACATTTAAGACAGAAATATCTGTGTTTGTTTAGTGGTTTGTTTTTTAATCCAAGGAATTATGTGGCTGATTTTCCCTTTTATAGTGCTAGTTTAATGCTTTGTCTTATTCTCCTGCAGTGGAGCTCAAGCTTTGATGAGTGGTTCAAACCCTATGCTGGGCTGTAACACTGGTGCCATAACTCCTGCAGGAATAAACTTGAGTGGCCTTCTACCCTCAGGAGGTCTGCTACCAAATGCATTGCCCAGTGCAATGCAGGCAGCTTCTCAAGCAGGTCAGAATATTAGAAATAATCTCTAATAAAATTAAAGTCCATGCTTATGTAAAAATGCCATTTTAATGATACTATTTAAACATTTAACATCCTTATTTTATGAAGTATTATGTCGGAAATATTTCCTTTCAAAAGCTTTAAGAGTTCTGGTATCTGAATTAAAAACCCATCTAGCTATGAACTTCTCTGTGAGGAAACTTGGTAAGCCTGTAAGTCTCTGCAAATTTTATCTTTACCTTCCAGAGATTATTATAAAAGTAACTTTTATAATTGTCAGTGTAGTCCTGTCCCAGGTAAAAGAAATGTATTTTGAAAACATATGTGAGCAAGAAAAGCAACACAGCATGGCATTTAAAAGCCTCAGTTCTGGAGCCAGACTGCCTGATTTGAATCCTGCTTGTGCAGCTTACTCTAACTGTGTAATCACGACAAAGTTACCTTTGTGCCGCACTTTCTTCATAAATGTGGATGATAATAATACTTTACCTCATAGTTGTGAGGATTGAATGAATAAATACAGATGAGATGCTTATTAAACTATGCCTGAGATGTGATAAACATTCAAAAATATTTGCTGTCATCATCATTAGTAGTAGTTTTCTTGCAGTAGTAGTAATAATTATAATTACATATACTGGAAAAGAGTTTTAACAACCTGTGCTTTTTTTTTTTAATTTACTAATTATTTGGTTGCATCAGGTCTTAGTTGCAGCAGGCGGCCCCTTAGTTCTGGCATGCGAACTCTTAGTTGCGGCATGCGTGTGGGATCTAGTTCCCGGACCAGGGATTGAACCCAGGCGTGGAGTCTTAACCACTGCGCCACCAGGGAAGTCCTGATTTGTGCCATTTTTTTAATGCTCTTTAAGAGAAGGTATTATATCTCAGAACAGTTCGATTTCTTATTACTGAGAAAAAAATTAACAGGAAAAGTAAACTCAGCATAGTAAGAAAAACTTATCTGAAACTTTCTATGAGTTAAGAGAAAGAGAACCCAAAGAATATAATTTAAACATGTTAATATATTGTGATTTTCTAATTCTAGCTCATATTCTTATTTTAATATGTATAAATATGTTCTAGTGACAGAAGCCCTGGAAATGGAATCAGTGTTGAATTTAGGATTTTATATTTACATATAATTCTACCGGTTACTTGTGGCTCCAAATGCTAACTGTGGGGTCTGAAAGCAGTCACTTAATTTTTCCCCCTTAGCCTCAGTTTCATCTGTTCTAAAATGGGAGTGAAAATTTCTAAATTCATTTGGTACTTATGAGAAATAAGTGATACGAAAGTGCCTTTAGAAAGCTATAAAGCATTATACGGATGTCATCCACCTTTAAAGGGAGTTATGTCTTTTTTTTTTTTTTTTCATGAGAATCCTGGAGGGAGTATCAGTATTGTCACATTTTTATCTGATTATGCATTTTCCATTTCTTATGCAAGACTGTCATACTGTCATCTGTGCATTATTTGCCCTGTATCATTTTTAATACAATTATCTGCTTAGAGGACTAGATACATTTTTAACTAGTGTTCGAATTGGTGTATTTAGTGAGGAAAATATATACAGTACATACTTTGAGACTGGGATCAGCAAACTATAACCCACATCTAAGCTAAGAATAGTTTTACATTTTTTAAAGTTTGTTTTTTTAAAAAAAGACGAGAAAGAGTATATGAGAGTCTCTGTGTGGCCCACAAAGCCTGCTGGCAGAGTTTGGCAACCCCTGCTTTATGATGTGCTCCATGTTGTGTCACAGATTTTGGGGAATAAGTTCAGAATTAACAGCATCGTTTCCTGACTTTCAGCTTGATCCTTATACACGAAATTCAGCAGCGTTCTTTAGCATTATTAATATTAGCATTTGTACTTTAAGAAATGGCACAGAGCACACTGCTTCTCAGAGATAGGGTTATTATCATATGCTGTTTAGCACTGAGGAATATAAATAGATGCCAGTCCCTCAACACAACAGTGATAGTTTTATTATATTTATGGTGTTTGCATACTGCTAGATTACTTTTCCAGCCAACAGTCAAAATAGTTATAAAGAAGTTTCAGTTTCTGAAATACAGATTATAGTGTACATCTGGTGCTCACATCTTTGGTATTGATGAAAATTAGGGGGTTTTTTGCTTATAAGAAATTTTTAAATTATAGAAAATAAGCACATCTGTGCAGCAAGTATTTAAAGTATTATATTTTTATATACTAAAGTATAAAATACTTTCAAGTATAATAAAGTTTTAATTCCCTGTTTTAACCATGAGTTTTATTTAATAGGTGTTCCATTTGGTTTAAAAAATACTTCAAGTCTCAGGCCCTTAAATCTACTGCAGGTAAACCTGAAACACTGCTTTTTATTAAAGTTTTTATAGTTTTTGTTTGTTTGTTTTTAACCATGTAAGTTTGTACATATCAGCATTTGAAGTTTTGAGGCTGTCCAGAATCTTCTAAGGGTGTGGTTACCTTTGCATGTTCAAGTAGATAAGGGGAAAGAATTGGTATCCTATGTACTGCACTTTCATCGGCTTTGGAACCACTGCCGAATCAAGAACTAGTTCCAGAGGGGAGAGTTGACAACTGCCAAGGAAAATAACTTGCCTACAATAGTAGCAGCAGGTATACTTAGAAATAATTTCTCTCTTAACAGACTTTTTATGTATGCATGTAGGTATTGCTGTTTGCTTATAGTAGATTTTCTGTGTGAATAGAAATTTTTAAAATTAGGTATGTGTGTTCTTTTCCTGAGACTATGACTTCGTGGCACAGTGCCAGGCACCTAGTAGTCAGTCAATAAATGTTTGTTAGATTACAGTTTGTGTCTAGTAGTGAGGCTTTTCTTAACACATTTTATCAGTGTTAACATATAAAGAGATTGTAGGTAAAGAATTTAGTACATGTTGTGAACTTATAATATTCTGAGTGTTATGCTAGGTCCTTTAAGGATGGAGTTCAGTATTAAGCTAGTAGGTTGGAAAATGGATGGGATTATCTACAGAGAATTTTTAGAAAAGGTAGACATAAATATAAAGATTTGGAGACAAAGAATGGCAGAGCTATGGATTATTGGGAAATAACAATAACAAACAGATCAACCCAACCTGATATTCAGAAGTAGTAAATCAGGAAATACATTTAGAACTAAATCTTAAAACTTATTTCCTGTACACAATATGCAAACAGTGTCAGTAGTTACAGACTAATTGCAGAATAATCTAATTGTGATATGGACACATTGGTTTATTTAGCCAACTTTCCTGCATTTCGCTGTAGGAATTTCTACAAGGATCAGTCTCAGTTTAAGAGGAGTGGGATTCCTTAATAGCACTGATAATAAGGATTAAGGGCAAAGCCACCTTATAAATTATATTTTGCAACATTTATTACTGTCTACCTAATTGAGGAAGGAACATTTGACCTGTGCTTTGTCCAGGTTTACCTAACAGTGAGCTGTGTTGGGTATAGAGCTTTTGACCCGAGACACCTTTTTTGACTATATAGACCTAAGAGTTCTATATTTGATATTTGCTTGGACTTTCCCACAAAACTTCAAAGTGCTTTTAACTTAAACTCCTGTAGAATAAAATGGAAAACCCATTTGTTTCCTGATGCATTTGGAATGCATAGTTTTAGTTTTTAGTGTGGAGTTTTCTGGATGCTTCTTTTTTAAAAGTTTTTTTTTTTTTTTAAATTAATTTAGATTCAGAATGACAGAGCAAGTAATGTCTCCAAACTAAGTATGGACATCTAATGCATTTTCTTTTCAGCTTTGGAATTCCTAGCTATGTTATATAAAAATCCATGCATTTCTGGTTTAGGGCAAAGCTAGACCAAATTTAGGGAGACGAGTTTTCTTAATAAAGATCTCTGATTATCACTAGCTTCTTGTTTATACTTCCAAATGCATTTAATGCTGTTTTGTGTTGCTGTATAAAAGGAGTTAAATAAAAGCAGTATGTATATTTGGATAGCTAACTATTAACTTGAAGCAGAAAGACTTACGTTGGAGATTACTAACATATTTGAGAGCCAAAGTAACAGCGCTTAAAAATTGTGTTTAAAGCGATTTTTCTTTTTTTTTAAGGGCAGGAATCTTGTTTTGTTTCCATTTTTGTTCACCTGTTTGCTCAGCCCCTGGAAGAATGCCTGACACATAGTGAATGCTCCAGAAATGTTTGTAGAATAAAGAAATTTAGTCTGAAATGGGCTAATTAATTCTTGCTTAAATACTTAATAGCTTCCAGGTGGCTCGCTCATTTTTAACACACTGCAACAGCAGCAGCAGCAGCTTTCTCAGTTTACACCACAGCAACCTCAGCAACCCACGACTTCTAGTCCTCAACAGCCAGGGGAGCAGGTATGTCCTTTCTACCTTCCATATGCTTTGTATCATAGAATTATAACCTTTTTTTGGTATATGCCAAGCATATTTCAAGTGTTTTTATTTAGATTGTTTGAACCAACTTTTCATGTGCAGTTTTTCTTTATTGCAGCTATCAGTTATTGGGTGCCTGTTTCTAATTCTCACAACAGCCATACTTGAATAGATGATGTCACTTCCATCTTGCATAGTCTGAAATAGATTCAGGTGACTAGCTTGCTCACAACCATACATTGAGTGGCAGAGCAGGGATTCAAGTCCAGGTCTTTCTGCCTCCATAGGCCATGTATTTTCTACCCCATCATCATCCTTCTTTTGATAGTATTTTGTCTCTACTAGAATAGAGATGTTCTTTTTATCTTGAAGCATAGAACAGAGCGAAGATAGACAAAAACAAATACTTTGTATATTGCCGAACAAAATGAAATTGAACAAGAACTACAGTAAATTAAAGTAGTAGAAGGAACTTCAGGTTTTTCTGAACCTTTGCTGCACTTCGGAATCATCTGGGAAACTAAAAATTACTGATTGCTGAGTCCCACCCTCATCGTTTCTCTTCGTTCATAATTAAATATATGTAATGTTCACTATCAGTCCTTCACCAAAGATTTCCCAGTCAAATCTTGATTGGATAATGCTCATCCTCTATTAGATTTCTCAGGAAGGGCACATTTAAAACTATTTTTCTTTATTAACACACGAAGGGTTACTTGGCTGGATATAAAATTCTTGATTTGCACTTTCTTTACAAAATTGTAAAATACTGTAACATAAAATTTACCATCTTAACCATTTCTAAATATGCAGTTTAGTAGCATTAAGTATATTCATATTGTTGTGCAGCCAATCTCCAGAACTTTTTCATCTTGCAAAAGTGAGACTCTATACCTATTAACTCCTTATTTCCCCCTCCCTCTAGCCAACTTTCTGTTTCTGTGAGTTTGACTACTCCAGGCACCTCATATAAGTGAAATTATAAAGTATTTGTCTATTTGTGACTGACCTGTTTAATTTAGCGTAAATTACCCAAAGGTTCATCCATGTTGTAGCATGTGTCAGAAATTCCTTTTTAAGGCTGAGTAGTATTTCATTGTATTTATATATCACATTTTGTTTATCCATTTATCCATCGATGGACATTTGGATTGCTTCCATCTTTTGATGGAAGCCTGAGTTATCTTCTTCTTTTTTTTTTTTTAATGAATTGTGCTTTAGGTATTAAGTCTGAGAACTCCTCACCTAGCCCTAGGCCCAAAAGTTATTTTTTTATAGTTTCCCTTTAAATCTATGATCCATTTTCAGTTGATTTTTATAAAAGGTGTGAGACTTTGGTCCAGGTTCACTTTATGGGGGGATATGGATGTCCATTTGCTCCAGCACCATTTGTTAGAAAAGCCATCCTCCTCAACTGAATTACTTTTGCACCTTTGTCAAAGGTCAGTTGACTGTGTTTGTGTGGCTCTGTTTCTGTATTCTCTACTCTGTTTCACCCATCTATGTATTAATATCTGTCACTGTGTTAGTACCATACTGTTGTGATCACTGTAGACTATGTATATATATCCACACACACACACACACACACATATATATATATATACATACATACACATATATATAGTAAGTCTTAAAATCAGACACAGTGATTCCTCCCATGTTATCCTTCTTTTTCAAAATTCTTTAGCTGTTCTAGATCCTTTGCCTTTCCTTATGAATTTTAGAATCATCTTATCTATATCTACAGAAGACTTTGCTGGGATTTTTAAAGGAATTGAGTTAAACCTAAAGGTCATTTTGGGAAAGGCTTACCGTGTTTACTTTGTGAGTTTTCTAGTCCATGAACACAGTATGTCTCTATCTAGGCTAAAATCAGCTAGTTTTCAGCATACAAAACCTATATGTTTCATAGATTTACACCTAAGTTTCTTTCCTTCTTTCTTTCTCTTTCTTTCCCTTCCTTCCTTCCTTTCTCCCTCCCTCCCTCCCTTCCTTTTTTTTCCCCATTCTTGGGAAATTGTTAATGGTATTGTTTTTAATTTCGTTTTCTACATGTTCATTGCTAGTATACAGAATTGGTTTTTGTATGCTGATCTTGTGTTCTGCAATCTTACTGACCTCACTTATTTGTTCTAGAAGTTTTTTTGTAGATTCATTAGGGTGTTTTTTCCTAGATAGTCAATGCCATTTGCAAATAAGGGCAGATATTTTTTCTTTTTAATCTATATGTCTTTTTGTTTCCTTTTCTTGAATGTGCTCACTAGAAGTTCTAGTACTATGTTGTAAACAGTGTTTTAAGCTTTAAAAACCTGTTCTGATGAAGCTTTATAGAAGCAATATTGAAAAAACAAACAGCCCTATCAAAAAATGGGCAGGCCTAAATAGATGAAAAGGGAGTCCTCTTGTACTGCTGGTGGAAATGTAAATTGGTGCAGCCACTATGGAGGTTCCTTTAAAAACTAAAACCCAAGCTGCCATATGATCCAGCACTCCCATTCCTGGGTATATATCCAGAAAAGATGAAAACTCTAATTTGAAAAGATACATGCCACCCCCATGTTCATAGCAGCACTGTTTTTAATAGCCAAGACAGAAACAACCCAAGTGCCATCAACAGATGATTGGCTTAAGAAGATGTATATATATACAGTGGAATATTAGCCATAGAAAGAATGAAATATTGCCATTTATAGCAATGTGGATGGATCTAGAGCATATCAAACTAAGCGAACTAAGAGCAAGACTAATGTTATACGATATCACTTATATGTTGAATCTAAAAAATAATACAAATGAATCTATATATCAAACAGAAACAGACCCACAGACACAGACATAGAAAACAAACGTATGGTTACCATGTTGCAGGGGCGCTTAAATTAGGAGTATGGGATTAACAGATACAGACTATTATACAGAAAATCGATAGGCAACAAGGATTTAACATATAGCACAGGGAACTTACCTTCAATATCTTGTAATAACCTATAAGGGAAAATAATTGAAAAATATGTGTGTGTGTATATATACAACTGAATTACTTTGCTCTATACCTGAAACTAACACAATATTGCAAATCAACTATACTTCAATTAAAAAAAGGTTCTGATGAAGCTTTATAGAAGCCTTAGTAATTATTTTTAATACACAGTCAGTTCTGAAAATTAGGTTTTATTTTCTTGCTTTCAAAATACCATAAGCTTATTCTTGCTAATTCTAAATACCTTTGACGTCTTTTCCTTAGGCCATTCTTTTTGCAAGACCTAGACTAATGTTGATTTTTTTTTTCCATACAGGAGTAAAATACTAATTCCACCAATCCAAAATTGTTTTTAATTTTGTACAAGTCACATATTATTTTTTTATTCAGGGTTCTGAACAATGTTGTACCAGTCAAGAACAGGCCTTATCTGCTCAGCACACTGCAGTTATTAACCTTGCTGGAGTAGGAAGTTATATGCAGTCACAGGCAGCTGGTTGGTATCTTCATAACTAAATATGTTGAATTTATTTGAAGTATCAAATCTATTTGGGATCTCACCATTTTAACTATTTCTTTCCCTTGTGCAAACAGTTACAAGGAAAAAGTTTAGTTGTATTTAATGTGTGAACTATTAAATTGATTAATTTGATGGCACTCAGATTTTTTTCATTATTTTGATAACTGATTAAAGTGCTTTGACCTACATATATTAACAGCAGTTAATGTTTTCCTCATGTTAAATTTTGTTGGGAAAATTTTAGTTACCCAACCTTACTAGGAAGCTTCTAAAGCTGTTAGCTCTTCAGTTTTCCTGGGTTATTGAGACTGCATTTTTCTAGATTGCACAGTCTTTTGTCTCATTCCAGTGGCTTGTAGTTGTATGAATTAGGACTTAACAGTCAAGTAGCTTAGCTTCTGTAAGACACTTGTAAAAAAATGCGATTGTACTAAATGATTGCTCACCACTTCTAGTAATAAATGGTGCACCAAAGATATACCTTTAATGAAGATTATTTCATCAATTGAAGATAGCAATTATAACTCTACATTTAATTAAAATCAAGAAGCCACATGTGTAAGAAAACTGAGATACTGTTTGAGGATTAATGAGTGAACATGTTAACATTTTGAATTATCACTGAGCTTACTATAATGCCTTTAGAATCTGGTATAATTCCCAGTGTCCGAATTTGGAATAATTTATGTAAAGTTCTAATTTAGAGGCAGTGAATTTCCAAATGGAAATTTATTAGTATAAACTTTTACCCCACAAGCTATTTTTTCCTAAAATAGCTGTAGTATAATTTAGTGGCGAGAACTCTAGGCTGAAAAATGAGAATGTTCCTAGCTCGACTTGCCACTAATTACCTTTGAGTCACTCAAACGATCCGGGTCTGAAATGTCCTCAACTGAGCAGTGAGAGTTGAACTTATCCCCGATCTCACTCAGCTCTAAAAGGTTCACCACCTTTGTTGCTAATAGTGTAGTCTGACATTCGTTGTAACATCTTGTAGCACTTGTCTACCAGTTTTGTCCTTATGGTAGTTTGGATTTCTCCCACTCCATTTCCTACCTGATTGGTTATATTTTAAAATAACATACTGTATTCAACATTTTGCTAGAAAGCCTTCTCAACAAAATAGCACTAGTATCAAGTTTCATTGAGATGTTAAGAAAAGAGGGATACAGTGCTTTGGCCCACATGCTCTCCCTTCTCTTCCACGTCCAGGAAGTTCTATCATCAGTGGTACCCTCAACTAACAGGAGACTGTACTAAATTTACTCTGAAATGTCTGTGATTTGATACTTAAGATTAATCATACTGATACTTTTCTATTATTTCATTTTCTGTGTTGGCCTTTTCTAACCCTGGTAGCCTTCAAACTTTGACTGGCCTGCTTTCCCCTTCTCCTCTCTGTAGTGTTGTCTCAGCTTGGCTCTGCCGAGAACAGACCTGAGCAAAGCCTTCCTCAGCAGAGATTCCAGCTCTCCTCTGCCTTTCAACAGCAGCAGCAACAGATCCAAGTAATCCAGCAACTTCACTCTGGTTACATTTTTAAAGATACTCTGCTCCAAAAGTACTTCAAAATACTTTACTTTAGTTTTATGTTACTGTCTTTTAAGACTATACAGTAATTGGTAAATAATTTAGCAAATTTTATTTAAAAGTCTGACAATTTTTGCCAGTGAACTTGGAGCACTGAATATTTTGTACATTTAAGTCATACTCTTTTCCTAATTTAAAATCTTCCCTGAAGTGCTGGTGGCACATTAACATACATTTTTATAGGTTTCAGTACATTTTGAAATAGTTTGAAGTGCCAATGGTTAACTTTTTAATACTGTACTGCAGAAAAAGGCAAGTATACCAGTGTTCCTATTTGTAAATGTCACACCTGTTTTTGAAGGATGCTGTTCCATTATTCTAGAAGTCAGCATATTATAGTTGACTTTAATTTGCAGGGTGGTTTTATATTGCTGTAAACTATCATACAACAAAATGGTAACTGAAGTTGCTGAGTTACTGCAATATAGACTGGCCAGGCAAAGTAACAGAAATACTTTTGAAGTTTACCAAGAGCCATTTTTAAAGCCCACAGCAGGCTTCTGTGCCACTGGTGCTGTTTGACTGTGCATTGTCCTGATGTGGTATAGTCCTTTTTTTGTTACCTTGGTGCTTTCTCCCTTTCAGTTTTGTTTTCATCACTCTCAGGAAAAGCATCTTCCATACCTGCCTACCTTTAACCTAACTTGATTTTTTCCCCTCTGCTTTGCAGCAGTTGCGGTTCTTGCAGCATCAAATGGCTATGGCAGCAGCAGCACAGACAGCTCAGCTACATCATCATCGGCATACAGGCAGCCAGTCAAAAAGTAAAATGAAGAGAGGCACGCCAACCACTCCAAAATTCTGAGTCTTGCATTATTTTTTTTTTCTTTTTAAAAACGTTAAGAGCATTGAATCAAAAGGATTCTGAGTTTCTATTTTGTTTTTGTTTTTTAACGTGTCAGTATTTTACATTGCTAGATATACAAACTTTATACAGAAGCACAACCCTATGATTTTTAAATAAAAACAGGGAAATGGTTTAACGAACCATTAGGGTGGGGTGGGTTTGCCTAAGTCATCGCTTTTTAAAAATGGTTTCACTGTACATATACAGAAGTGACCTAAGAAATACTAGAAACATCTTACAGAAGAATGTAGTTTGATATTTATTTAGTATAAAAGGTTTGTGCACAGTGTAACAAATACAGTTTTTACAAATCTGTTTTGAAAATGTGGTGGTGGTTTATTTGGGTTTCATACTCTTAAATACTTCATCCATCAGTTTTTTTACTTCTTTGTGTCTTGTAACTGCTCGGCTCATACAATCTTGGAGTTTAGCTGCAGTCAGTCCACTTCCACCTGAAAAATTATTGTGCCAACACTTATTTTTACATGATCTACATCATGTCAAGTTACTGACATAAAACCAAAAAAGTGAATAATATAAACCAGTGGTGTGGTCTCAAGATTTGCAGGTTATGTTTTAACAAGACCTCCTGAAGTTTAAGAACCACTGACATACAATATAAAAACGCAAGGCACCTGAAGTAACAAAGAAACCATTGTAAATTTACATTACGTAAACCAGTAAAACATCCCACATTACATTTGGCCCTCCCTAATATAAAGAAGCTCATGCTGAGTTTTCATCTATGTGTTTAGTACTGCAATGGAAGGAAAGTGCATGCCTGGTTTGTGAAGACAACATAGCTTGCCTTCCTCGTCCATTACTACCGTTAAGGTTCCAGTTGCCAGGTTTTCCTCCTCTTCAGTAGGGTCAACTATAAGCAGGGTGCTATTTTAAAAATAAAAAGGTATAAATTATCAACCCATGGGACAAATTTTATTTTAGAAAAAAGTACAAATTAAACTCACTGCATTTTAGCTTAAGTAAGGAGCTAGACAGAACTGGTAGAAACCAGAAAAGTTAATAACAACCTAATAGTAGGCTGCTATTATTAGTAATTATTTCTAATAACCTACTATTAGAAATTCTACTACTTGTAAGAATCTTTGTCCTCCCTTCCATTAAATATACAACCTTTTAATACATTTGAGTAACTTACTCATCAAACACAGCAAAGGAAGTTGCAACTGGATGAGTTCTAACATTCAGATAACTTTTCTTCTTTAAATTAACTTCTGCTAAAGCAGTTTCTTCATTTATAGTAACTTCAGGCAACTGTACTAGAAAAAGGCGAATATGTAAAGTCAGTCTCTCACTCTAGTGAAAGAAACAAAAAAGGCATTCTATGCTTCATTAATTCACTTTTCCCTCTATTTAACTTGTCCAGAAGTTTTTTTGTTTGTTTGTTTGTTTTTTTGCGGTACGCAGGCCTCTCACTGCTTGGCCTCTCCTGTTGCAGAGCACAGGCTCCGGATGCGCAGGCTCAGTGGCCATGGCTCACGGGCCCAGCCACTCCGCGGCATGTGCGATCCTCCTGGACCGGGGCACGAACCCGTGTCCCCTGCATCGGCAGGCGGATTCTCAACCACTGCGCCACCAGAGAAGCCCTACT
>NC_041226.1:13249916-13332712 GCF_002837175.3 Physeter macrocephalus | reverse complement strand
GGACGCACAGGCTCAGCGGCCATGGCTCACGGGCCCAGCCGCTCAGCGGCATGTGGGATCCTCCCGGACCGGGGCGCGAACCCGCATCCCCTGCATCGGCAGGCGGACTCTCAACCACTGCACCACCAGGGAAGCCCCAGAAGTATTATTTTTTTAAAAAATATATCTTAGGACAATTAAGGCAAATACAGTAGATACAAACATGTTTTTCTTTAATTTAGAAACACATGAATGATAGGTAAGTCTTAACAAAAACCTTTAAAAATTTATTGAGAAATTTTACCAAAACGGAACATTCTGACACATAAGTAGGAATATTCCCTTTTATTAAGGTTGCTTACCATTTTTGAAAGCTGCTAACAAAGCAAACGTGCAAGCATCCAAAATGTTTCCATCATGGTTGAGGCAAATGAGATCACAGTATAGAACCCAAGCAAGCTAAAATAGAGTTTACACAAAGTGGAAATTAAAGCCTTCTGATTGCTGTAACGTGGTATTTGTTTCTACTTACAAACCACACCCTTGGCTAGACAAACCTTCAAGGCTCAGAAACTTAAAAAAAAAAAAAAAAAAAAAAAAATTAAATTTCCCCCACAAAAAACATTTCAGAATTAATAAAAGCTCATAGCTTCTTTATTCCTCTTACCTTTCCTGGAGAGATACATAAGTCCTCTTTCTGAATTACCTGTGAACTTGATTTGAAGACATAGAACACAGTAAATAAAAGTTCAAAAACTCTCTAAAATGAATGATAGTCACATTTTATCATGATGATCTTACTTTTCAATGACATCTGCAATGAACTGGCTGGCCACCTGGGCCTCTTCTCCAGGAGGTCCAGACCGAAATCTCCAGGAACACAGAGGTGATAGATCCACATTAGGAACTGAAAGAAACTGCAGCTATGAACCAAATTTCACCTCTCGTTTAGTTTTAAAGATAATATCAATCCATGGCAAAGACAACTGTAGGCATGGATAGGCTTTCCAAGTGGAAAGCACTGTAACATCAATTCTTTTTCATCTTTGCGAAAATCTTATGCTTAGATAAAATTTATTTTTTCCCACACAACCACCCCGCCAAAAAAAAAGCATGTGTTTAAGAAACAGCCTCAATCCTAAATGATTCACAAAAGTTTCTAGGTTTCTTTCAAAATACCCCAATCTGTAACAGTAGATAGCCCCTCTAGTCATACCAACTGTTCTGCATTTTTAAAATGTTGGTTCCTACCATAAAGAAAAGATGGTCCAAGTTAAAAGAAAAATCACATAGTGGTATAAAGGGAAATTCTTTATGGAAACAGAAAAGTTTGCAATTACAGCCCTTTGCCTAAGAGAATCTATTTTCTTGGTTGATGACATCTGTATAAACCAAAAATGATCAAACAAGTTTGATAAAAGGTATTTACAAAATTCTGTATCTTGCTATTATGCTATCTTCTAACAAACATACGTAAAACTTTTCAGGGACGTCTGAAGCTTATGAATAATTTTCTTCAACTCACCTACTAAGATTTAACTATAATAATAGTATTAACTGTCTTAAAGTATTTGTATTAAATTTATGAAGACATTTAACTTACCAACATATCCTTTATCAGGGGCATCTGTTGGTGGTGCTCCAAATTCCTACAGAAGCAGACAATTGTTTCCTATGAAAGAAGCTACTAAAAAACTGTGAAGAAGTCAGTTATGGAAGGCTCTACCAAAGACCATCTTAGCTAGTTAACTACATCACGAGCATCTACTGGGAAGATGAGCTTGGGAACGTATGTCAGGGGCTCTAGGAACACTGGACCACTCCTCACTAGCTCTGCAAGGCAAGAAGGCAGTGTAGCACAGCTGATGGTAGTACTACTCATCAAAACTACTTGGGGCTCTTTAGATTTCTGTCCCACCCTCTCTTCCTAAGAGAAAGAAAATAGATTCTCTTATTCAGTAGCCAAAAATCTGAATTTAAACTCCAAGTGATACTGACACAGATTTAGGAACTGATGGTATAATGGTCAAGAGCAAAAGGCCTAGAATTACCAACCTGGTTCAAAAGTCAGACCCACACCTTTTGGCTGAGAGACTTACGGCCAGTTATTGAATGAACTTAGGTTAAGTAACTCAGAGTTCAGTGTAGTCAAAAAAGCAGAGGCTTTGGAGTCAGTTATGTCTAAGTTCTATTTATGAGCCTTATGTTCCTGGACAAGTTACTGAACGTCATGTAAAATAGGAAATGAAGAGAGAAATACTTCAAATGATTATTCTGAGGATTAAACTGGATAATTCTGTAAAACACCTAACATAAGGTGCCTGGAACGTAGCAAATAGTAAATGGTAGCTATTATTCCCTCAAGCTTTTCTTTTGAGTAATTTCTACACATTTGCACAGATTAAATGGCATCACTAGATAAAAATGTCACCAAAAATCTCTCAATTTCTCAAATTACAACCAAATTCTTTAAAAAGTAAAGGTGGTGAGGATTTTTTAAAATTGTTGCATTTCAGCACATTTGAGAATGTTCATAAATTGTAATTAAGAGCCATTAAACTTGGGTTGTATTATCTAAAACTCAAACGTGAAAACTTGGGAAATGAAAATACTAAAAAACTGACACCTGACTGCCTAATCAACAGCAGAACTATAGGTGTGTATTACAATCTAATAAGTATATGAAGCTAATTTAGTAGCTCAAATCTTAGTAATATATACAGTAAACCTACCGCTTTAATTCCACAAATTACTGTAGTATTTCCCAGCTTCACTAAAGAAGAACCATCTGCAGTACCAATTGAACCTGAAAAGGTATTTAAACAAAATGAAAAAGTGTTTTTGTCTTCTATGTATGATTTTATCTCGCTACATATCTAAGTCGTTTACGAAAATTTATTCCTTGCTTGAGTCTTTTTAAAATTACAGTTGACCCCTGAGCAACATGGGTTTGAAATGTACCCATCCACCTATATACAAGGATTATTTCCAATAAATATTACCGTGGTACTACACGATCCACAGTTGGTTGAGTCTGAGGATGCAGAACGTTGGTTACGGAGCACCGATCCATAACTGTAAAATTACGCTCGGATTTCTGACTGCGAGGGCTGGTGCCCCAACACCCTCATCGTTCAAGGGTCAGCCACAGTGGTCTAAGCATTGTTCATTGTCCCTGAAGTGAGTTAATCCTTTGTTGTTTAATCACAGGGCTGTTAAAAAGATTTAAATCTCTTGGCACAAAATCACTGTAATCCCTTAGGGTAGAATTTGTCTGAAATACTGTTTAAATGGCTCAGAGGCTAAAACTTGGGAATGTCATATAGGTAAAATTAGGAAATTCCATGTTTGCAACAGAAGGTTTAATAAATGTAAGATATATAAGAAAACCATGTCTTAGAAGTTTTGAACGGAGGAAGCCAGGAAAACACAGTTACTTTAAAATTTTAAATGAGCATAACAACCGAGAGGACAGTGAGTTTAAAAAAACTTTACAAAGAAAAATTTACTTTAAAAAAAAACTTCTATATTCAGAACTGAAGCAACTTCAACATTCGATTTTAGAACTCAAAATACCCTCACCTATGTTGACAGTTGTGGTTCTGAATTCACCAAGTTCTCTTCCATCAGGACGGCAATTCTCTTTCTAAATAAATATATGAAAGTAGATTACATGTATATTTTACACACACCACTGAAAATAGACTAAACCTCCTTAATGCAAATTAATTTGAATTACTTGAAAATTGTCTTTAAAAACAGGTATAATTGTGACATATTAGTTTAGGTGTACAATGTAATGATTGATATTTGTATTTATGAAAACATACCATTATCAAAAGGCAAAAAATGTACATAACCACCTTTACTTACCAAAAATCTCCTGTAATACTCCAGAGGTTCCACAGTTCTGAAACACATGTTAAAAATGAGATAAATTAGTAAATCAATATAAATCCAGAAACTGGCAAAAATCTTAACAGTGTGGTGATGGAGCAGAAATCTCAAGAATTTGTAACTAAGTTTCTTTCATGAATTCTAACGTTTATGTTTCCACGTGTTGCTAATTATAAAAGGTAGATACCTTTGCAATAACGATACTCAAAGGCTGTCCTTAATTTTGCTTTATACAAGTATAGGGTTGGAGCCCAAAAACCCTAGGGCATCTTTAGAAGAGGATTAATACAGGTGTGAAAATAACATCACTCTCACTCTGAAGCAGGGATTCTTGGTGGGCAGGAAACAAAAAGTTACATATTTTTCACTATCCCGTGACTGAAATTTAGCATACTCTTCAATTATGACCATTGGCAATAAACCATTATAATATTAGCCGTACCTGCGACTTTAACAACCACAGAAAGTAAATGTTTTCATTTTTACTTTAGAGTTGTCAAAGATACCTGTAAGACTCATCGTTACTTCGATATTCCAGGAGTTAGTTACTAAGCTCCCCAGGACATCTTAATTAAGAAAGTTAATTATAAAACAAATGTATATCTCATTATATCATAAATTTGGAATTTATACAGATAACTGTTTTAGTACAATTGGTTTCCTTTGGAATTTTATTTCTTTTATTTACTTAAAACTGGACTCAAAACGAAAATCTACAGGCTTCTCCAGAGCGGCAGCAAAAACGCTTAAGTAAAACCTTCCGAACGAGGAGCAACGCTTTTAGAAATAAATTTCAAGGGAGAGGGAGAGCAGCGTGGCAGGTGCTTCTAACAGAACACTTTTCACGAGGTTACAACTGCTCCCCTGGGGCTGCAGGTCCACTACACACCAAGCCACAGCGCTCGCAGCGGGTACCGAGCTCAACACAGCCCCTTCCAGCGCTCGCCTCCCCGGCGGCAAGACGCCCCTTTTCTTTCACTACACCCACCTCCAGTCCTCCCGCCCGCCTCCTGCTTCCGTGGTGGAAAGAAGTGGGAACCAGGTAGGGGGGTTTCCCGGTGAGAAAATTCCGGGTAACGGGAGCAGCCAAGCGGCACGGTACGAACTCACGCCCGCCAACCTCCCACACTCACTTGAACCCAGCAGCCATCTTCCGCCCGCGGGTCTGCGTCTGCGCGTCTGCGTCTGCGCGTCTGCGCGTCTGCGTCTGCGCGTCTGCGCGTCTGCGTCTGCGCGTCTGCGCGTCTGCGTCTGCGCGTCTGCGCGTCTGCGTCTGCGCGTCTGCGCGTCTGCGTCTGCGCGTCTGCGCGTCTGCGTCTGCGCGTCTGCGCGTCTGCGTCTGCGCGTCTGCGCGTCTGCGTCTGCGCGTCTGCGCGTCTGCGTCTGCGCGTCTGCGCGTCTGCGTCTGCGCGTCTGCGCGTCTGCGTCTGCGCGTCTGCGCGTCTGCGTCTGCGCGTCTGCGCGTCTGCGTCTGCGCGTCTGCGCGTCTGCGCGTCTGCGCGTCTGCGCGTCTGCGCGTCTGCGCGTCTGCGCGTCTGCGTCTGCGCGTCCGAGTCCGCGTCCGCGTCTGCGTCTGCTCCTGTGCGCGCGCCGCCGCCGCCTGGGTAGCACCGCCCCTTCCGCCGGCTCTGCGGTTCCGCTTCGCACTTTCAACAGTAACGCCTGTGCCTTTCTCCCGCTGCCGGATATCTAGAAGGCAGGGTGGAGTGGACGGAGCGGGCGGCGTGGGGACAGTTTCCAGCTTGCCTTTGCTTAGACTTCCCCTAGCCAGACGCCCCTCGAGGTTTCCTAGACTTCGACGCGTTTTGACGAATCGGCTGTTACAGAAGTGATGAGTGCCTGTTTAGAGACTGGTGGTTGAAGAGTTTCAGAGAAAACCGATCTTATATAAAGCAAAGAATCAAGTGTTGAGTGTGGAGCATAATTCCAATGTTTCAGGGTCCTTTTCCCGCCTCCTTCTTATTCTGGGCCCTGGGCTTGCCTTCTCCCAGGTAAAAGCCTCCCTGCTCCAGCCCCGAAGAATTACGTAAATTTTCTGTGCGCTCGTTTTCCGTACCAGGTTGCATTTACAGGTGCCGGGAGCGGGCTCCAAAGGACCAGCTTTTGTTGTAACCTGTGTCGTGGCTCAAGACCTTCATCTCCCTCGTATAAAATACAGGGCATCCAATTCAGTTTGAATGTCAGATAAACAAAGAGTACACCCAAAATATTTCGTGTTATTGTTACCAGAAGCTGGGGGAGAACTGGGAAAGTTTTAGAAATAGATGGTGGTGATGGTTGCAGGAAATTGTGAATGCAGTTAATGTCACTGTAGTGCATACATAAAGTGGTTAAAATGGGAAATTTTATGTTTTATCACAGTTTTTAAAAATTAATGTAATATACCAAAAACAAATGGGTGGGTTATGTGATGTGTTTTATTTTAATAATGCTGTTAAAAAACGATTCGTTGCCTATGTGAAATTCAACTTATGTGGACATCCTGAATTTGTACTTGCCAATTCTGGCAACCTTACTACGGTGGAACAGAGCGCCTGCCCCCCGCCCTCCCCAAAACGGACTGAGCGCTTCCCATACAACTACATATTCTTCGCCTCGCCGCGCGGGGGTGCTGTGGGCGGCGCGGGCCGGGTCTGGCCGCGCGGCGGCGCTGTCGGCGGCGGGCGCCTGGCCGGCGCGGTCTCTCTGCGGGTGGGAGGCGGGGCTGCGCGGCCGAACTTCCGCATGTGTGTAGGCGCGGGATAGGGCGGGCGGCGGCGCCGGCATGGAGGATGGCTCCGTTCCTGCTGCAGCTGGCGGTGCTCGGCGCGGCGCTGGCGGCCATAGCCCTGATTCTGGTGAGGAGAGGGGTTGGGGACCGACGCGGGCCTGGGCTCACTGCTTTCCGGGAGACTCGGCCCCCAGGCATCCTCTCCTCCGCGCTGCCGGCTCTTTGGCGTGTCCCTTGCACCATATTTCCTCTGAGCCTTGACCCCAGAACTTCCTCTGCTAGAATTTCACACCCCCTTTCTTCCGTTCTTTATGTTTACTTTAGAGCTTTATATCCCTGCGTGCCCAGAGCCTAGTACTTGTGTTCACTGGGACATGCCCAACCTGTCTTATGTCACCCCCTGGTCCCCGGACTCTCTGCCCACCCGCCCTCTCAGCCCCGACCTCTGCAAGATTTCCTCCCGGGTCTGCAGTCGCTGTAGTTCTGGCCGCATCGGGGAGGTCTTGAGCCCCCAGAAAGTGTGCGCTCTCTAGACACTCCCTTTCCTGGTGTAGTTAAGGAAATAAAAAGTGTTGACAGCACTGACAAGAGCCATCTGTTACAGATTGGATAAATCAGCAGATCAGGAAGACCCACTAGGGACATAGGAAGACCAAGATAGACAAGGCCTGGTGTTACCATATGCCAGGGGGTCGTTATGTCCTAGAATTCAACACCCTAAGCTTGCACCCTCTAGAAGAGACAGTACAGGGGAATTCAAACTTCGATTTTCTTTGCCATTACTGTGGAAACACGGAAACATTGTAACACTTGCTGATCCATAGGTAACAGGAAATTTGCCAAGTGAACTTTCTGCCATATAATTGGAATGGGCCTGCTTCTAGTTAGTAAAGGGAGCGTTTTCCGCTTCCTTGACGTTAAGGTTAGCAGTCTAGATAGCATTGCCAGGAAGGCCACTTTGCCATCTGGCCAGAATGTATGGCTTAGAAGTAGTGTAGATAGAGAAAAAGTGGTGTATCCTGACTTCTTTAGGGTTTGTGTCTGGGTGAGAGAGGAGTCCTCTCTTTCCCTTAGTAGTATATGGAGATTTGCGGGGGTGGGGGGCGGTTTCAGGTTTTGGGTTGGGCAGAGCTTGACAGAATCCTAGACTGAATCTGCCTTGTGTTGACTGTGTTGCACAGATTTAAATGTGTACGTTATGAGATTGTACTGGAAGTATTTGATCCTATTAGCTGGAACTGGTTATAAGAGCTGTTTTTTTGTTTGATTGTTTGTTTTTTGCGGTACGCGGGCCTCTCACTGTTGTGGCCTCTCCCGTTGCGGAGCCCAGGCTCCGGACGCGCAGGCTCAGCGGCCATGGCTCACGGGCCCAGCCGCTCCGCGGCATGTGGGATCTTCCCGGACCGGGGCACGAACCCGTGTCCCCTGCATCGGCAGGCGGACTCTCAACCACTGCGCCACCAGGGAAGCCCCAAGAGCTGTTATTTATTGAGTACTTACAGTATGTTGGGTATTCAGCATTCAACAGGGATTATCTCATTTGATCTTTATAACAGTGCTGACAGAAATGTTATCATTAGCTTCCTTTGACTGGTGAGGAAGCTGATGAGCTGGTACGCAAATGTCATCTAACTAGTAGAACTTTGTTTTTTTTTCAATGAATACATATGTATATGTCTGTATATATACACACACACACACACACACACACACACATACATGTATCTCCCCACTGTCTCCTCACCCCACTTCCTTTCTGAATTACTTTTGAAGCACATTCAAGGTATAACATTCTATCTGTAAATCCTAAGCATTTATCTCCGAAGATAGGACCCCCTTTTTAAAATAAAACCACAAGAAGGTTATTGCAGATTTTTTTTAACATTGTTCAGTGATTTCAAATACCCCATCAGTTCAAATGCCTCATGTATGTGTTAGTAAATTGGTTTGTTCCATTCAGTACTCACACACACTTAGCCCTCGATTGGTATGTCTCAAGTCTCTTAAGCTATAACAATTTCTCCTCCCTTTTTTTTTTTTAATCGGTCATTTGTCCTGTAGAATTTCTCACAATCTGGATTTTACTGATTGCATCCTTTAAGTGACTTTTAACATCTTACTCTGTCCCCTGAATTTCCTGTAAACTGCTAGTTACATCTAGAGATTTGATGAAATGCATGTTTGAGTGTTTTAATCAAAAGAAGTGTGTGAGTGATGCTGATTACTTCCTTCTGTGTCGTATCAGGAGGTGTGCAATCTCTGATTTTCTCTGGTATTAAGAGGGATTCTTGGGTTCAGGAGTTGTTAGCTTGACCCACCGATTATAAAGTTTGTCATTAACCTAATGGTTTAGCAGTCATTGATGATCACTGCCTAAATCCAGTATTTCACTGTGGGTTGCAAAGTGGAATATTCTGACTGTTTCATTCCTTCTTCTTGTATTACCTGGAATTTTATAATGAAAAAAATTTCATCCTCAGCTATTCGATAATGCTGAAATATCTTTCATATATAAAAGGTAAGATAAAAGGCAAGTTTTCAAAATAATGAGATGGTTCCCTGGCATCTTACAAAGGTGACTAATTTTTTATATTTAATATCATTATGAATCCGTGATATAAAATTTTTCATGTGTTTTAATACATTGCATTAATTATTCTTTTTGATGCTTAAAATTTCCCCCTCACAGGCCAATGGGAGCCTGTCAAGTTGGCTACTTTGTCATGATTGTTGGTAGCCTCCTTGCTTTCCCGTCTCTGACCACCATTGTACATTTCCTGGCCTGGACCTGAATCAGCCATTCCTCTTAGGAGCATTGGTTACTTTTAGTAGGAAATTGAATTTAGATACCACAATCTGGACACTAGGGGTGCAGAGCAAGAACTCTTTAACTACTAGTCTGGATACTGCCTTCATATTCATACTAATCAGAAGCATATTCAATTTCATTATGTATACCCAATAGAATATTATAAATGGTCACTGAAGTACAAATGAGTAGCATTCCAAAAGTTGGTAGGTTGATTGTTTTGAAAGCAGAAAGTATACAAATGGAAACAATATTACAAAGAATGGTTATTTCCAGGGCTAGGTCCCCACTGAATATGGAAGGGGGTTATATAATGTTAGCAGTGGGATGGTGCCTACAGCCTACAAGTTTGACACCTGACTCCAAAAAATAGTGTATTCTGAATTCAAGTTTGGGATAAGTATCAAGAATATATTCTTAAGCATTACTGATCCCTACTCTGGGGGTTGGGGGACTCTTCCCTTCCTACCCTGGGTCAACCTGGTCTCAGATGGGAGGTCTGTCCTCACCCACAAGCTCTACCTGCAGTGTGTCCTCAATCACATAGGCTCCAAGTGGGATGGGGCCTTGCTGTGTGTGTACCAGGGATTGGGAGTTCAGGGCATCTCAGAGTAGATGGCGCTTCTGTAATGACTGTTCCCTTTTAGATCTGGGGTGACAGAGGCTGGGGAATGACAGGTGAGAGGAGACAAAGAGCCTCCTAGAGCATTAGGGAAAATGCTTAGTTAGGGAAAAAAGGACAATAATAATCAGTTCACAAATAGGGGACTGACTGGTTTGAAATTTGAAGTCACCTCCAGACCATTGTTAATGGACTAAAACAGTAAATATTTCACCCCAGGGCGAAAAAATCATGTAAATGATGTATTCTAATGTAGCAAATGTTTAAAAAGGTCAACATAACACAATTTCTTATTAACATGTCTACTTTTAGATTTCCTTTGTTGCATTTATAACTGCTACAGAGATGCCACACCTTCACCGACATGAAGATGAAAAGTTCTTCTTAAATGCCAGAGTCCAGAGGGAAGCCTTACCCAGCATACGGGACTCGCCTACCAAGCAGCTTTCTGTGGTTGTGCCTTCGTACAATGAAGAAAAACGGTGTAAGCCCTACTCGATTTTTTTGGTAAGGGGTAATTTGGGAAGAAAAGGAAATTTAAAGTATGGACTTTGCCAGAACGTTGATACATGTGGGCTATGGAGAGTGCACAGTTGGTAGTTGTAGTTCAGAAGAGAAAGAATGAGTGTTAGCAGCCACATCAAGTCTAGGGCTGAAGTGTTCTAGAGGAGTGATGAGCAAGAGGTGAACAGAAGACAGACATTCCAGGTGGAAATGGCCACTGGGGGACAGTCCAGGAGGGACTTGGTAGGTTATTCAGGCATTTTCCATATGTAAACTGTGTTCTGGGACTGGACAAGTTATTTTTAAAAGCAATTTTTAATATATATTTTTTTCTTTAAGTGCCTGTAATGATGGATGAAGCTCTGGGCTATCTAGAGGAGAGACAGGTACTGTGTTTTCTCATCCAGTATGGGGTCTAATTAAAGCTAGAGCAGGTCATCAAGCTGTGGACCCCAGGCTAGATCCACTGTGAGAGGCAGTGCCGGCCGTTCTCGGGCCATCGTGTCCTGGCCTCTGCTCAGCACCTTGCAGCCGTCAGCCATCTGCAGGCCAGCCCGACAGCACACTCCCTCCAGAGCAAACAGCAAAGCTGATGTTCCTCTTACAGACTCTCCCGCCCCACTTTGATCCTCTCTTGCCTGATGATATACTTAAAATTGAGTGATAGTGTGTCTGCAGACTTCATATGACAGCACAATGCTGTTTTTGCTTTTGTGACTTTTTAAGTAAGATGTTTATTTGAAAAAGACCTATAACTAGAGTGAAATCATTTTGTATGTCTTTATTATTCTGAAGAGTCCCCCCTCCTTTATTTTCCTCTGCTTTCTCTGCATAAAGAGAAGAAAAGTAGCATGTGCCCCTCTTTTGTATCTGCTGCCATTGGAATCTCTTGGGAGAGTTTAAGAAAATAAGTAAGATTTATGGCTGTTAATTTTTTTTAGAAAACTCCTTGTTTTGATTTACTTTGTTTTAGGTTTTTTTGTGTAAAGGGAAAAGAGAAGATTCATCGAAAGAGGAAAAAAAAGAGGAAGAGGACTGAGCCCTTACTATATTTGAGCTTCTGCCTCTTCTATTATGTGTAATCTGCACACCAGCCACGTGGACTAGGTTGTGGGGTTTTTTTGCGAGAAAATAGGCCCAAAATGCTAACTTGCCCGAGGTCATAAAGCTAAGAAGTGGCACAGCCACGTGGAACCTGCACCCCTGACTTCAGACCTCATGGCTTTGCCTTGTATACCTCGTAGCCTCTGAGTGGCGCTCAGGAGGGCAGCCAGGGGAGCGCAGGAGGCCCATGGACACTTGGTCCGTATTCACCCTCAACACCCACCCAGTCTCTAGTCTCCTTTCTGTCCTTGGCCTTTTTCCTTTATGTGCTTTGTGCACTTATATTTATGTTCATATTTATACATATCAACACTAAAACAATTGTTTCTTTTTTTTAAATTTTTTTATTGAAGTAGAGTTGATTTACAATGCTGTGCCAATCTCCGCTGTACAGCAAAGTGACTCAGTTATACACATGTATACATTCTTTTTTTTAATATTCTTTTTGATTATGGTTTATTACAGGATATTGAATATAGTTCCCTGTGCTGTGCATTGGGACCTTGTTTATCCATTCTAAATGTAATAGTTTGCATATACCAACCCCAAACTCCCAGTCCATCCCTCTCCCCCCAACACCACCTTTGGCAACCACAAGTCTGTTTTCTATGTCTATGAGTCTGTTTCTGTTCTGTAGATAGGTTCATTTGTACCATATTTTAGATTCCACATATAAGTGATATCATATGGTATTTTGTCTTTCTCTTTCTGACTTACTTCACTTAATATGATAATCTCTAGTTGCATTCATGTTGCTGCAAATGGCATTATTTCATTCTTTTTTATGACTGAGTAATATTCCATTGTATGTATGTACCACATCTTCTTTATCCATTCGTCTGTTGATGGACATTTAGATTGTTTCCATGTTTCGGCTATTGTGAACAGTGCTGCTGTGAACATAGGGGGTGCATATATCTTTTTGAATTATAGTTTTGTCTGGGTATATTCCCAGGAGTGGGATTGCTGGATCATATGGTAATTCTGTTTTTAGTTTTCTGAGGAACCTTCATACTGTTATCCATAGTAGCTGTATCAACTGACATTCCCACCAACAGTGTAGGAGGGTTCCCTCTTCTCCACACCCTCTCGGACGTTTATTTGTAGACTTTATAATGATGGCCATTCTGACTGGTATGAGGTGGTACCTCATTGTAGTTTTGATTTGCATTTCTCTAATAATTAGTGATGTTCAGCATCTTTTCATGTGCCTACTGGCCATCTGTATGTCTACTTTGGAGAAAGTCTATTAAGGTCTTCTGCACATTTTTCAATTGGGTTATTTGTAAAACAGTTGTTTCTTAACTTTCTTACAACTTTATTAGAAATCTTGATGGCAGTCATGCCAAATTGTGTTATTTTATTTTTGCTTCTTGCAGAAACAAGATCCTACGTTCACTTATGAGGTAATAGTAGTTGATGATGGCAGCAAAGACGAGACTTCAAAGGTAAGTAAACTTGCTTTTAGAATTGCCAACAGATGGAATAATTTGCAAACGTAAAATCATATTTCCGCTCATCAGAGAACCCTAAAGGTGTGCCAGATACTCTCCATTTAACATAAGTGGGTAGTAGAAAAAGCACAGAGATTTCATATATGGGAAGCTGGAAAACATACCTGCCTTTCCACTGCTCCTTGAGACCAGGGAAGCTTGGAAGGTCACCAAATAGGGAGAGAGTACACATAACAACAGTTCACCTTGGCCTCTGGGGAACCCTCTTTGCCCACCAATTTATGATTCCTTTTATTCTAAGCATAAGTCTTTTCTCTATGCTCCACCTTAACTTATGGTTTCTATAGTAGTCATGCAGATAGGAAGACACCTTCATATCTGCCCCTGGGGATTGGGTATGTCCTTTGGCCTACCCCACAGTCCCTTCTAGATTGACCCATGGGGTGACAGTGTCTTAGGGTTTATCCTCTCTCCTTCCTGCATTCCTAGACCTGTAACCGCTGGGCCCTGGTGCATTAATCCTGCAGTAGTAGAAGTATTAAATCTTGTCAGTGATCCTGATAAATTATTCTCCAAACATCAAAGTATTTTTGTTATTACGACTGCTTCACATTTTGTATTTTGACACTCATGTTTCTATAATAAAAGATTCACTTACGGTGCTATTAATATTCCTGTTAAATGGCAACATAATAGATCTTAAAATAAATATACAGGGAAATATCTGTTCACCTGATTATTCATCAGTTATGATTTTGGTCAACTCCAGCTGTGCAGGAAGTGCTGGACACTGGCTGGACCCCACAGGTACACATGCGCCTGCCCGCTGGTATAAGGAGCGCCCAGGACAGTCAGGCAGCACGGCTCCAATTTCTGTAATGCAGGTAAAAATAGAGCCAAAGAGAAAGATGCTGAAAATAATTTGAGAGAAAGAGAAGTGACTTTTGAACTAAACCTCTAAGGATGATAATGGCTAGGAACATGGAGGATAGTATATTCAAACTGGAAAAAAAAAAAAAAAAAAAAAAGCGTAAACAAAGGCATAGAGGCCTGAAAGTATTGGTGGATCTGTGTTAGGAAGAGTAGGTGCTGCACTTGGAATAGTATGACATGAAAGATGAACACAGACTGTCCAACAGTTTATTAGTATATGAAGGGAGTGGTGTAGAAAGTCAGCATCGGGCATCTACTGCTGAGATGACAGAGCAGCCTCAGCCCGGCTGAGAAGAAGCAGCTTTTCCTGAAGAGTATTTCCTTCAAGGCCTTTTGCCATGTGAGTCTCAGGCTGCTCTCTGGAAGGATCCAAGAGGGAGAGGTTCGCACTTGTTCCCAAGGTTGGGAGAAACAGAAAACTTGAAATCATAGTTTGTAAAAGTTTTTGTTTTTTTTTAAAGAAAAAGAAACTCTTTTCCCCTAAGTTGAGTATTTATTATCTTCCCGTAACACGTTTTACTCTCTGAGGGGTCTGGGAAAAAATTTAGATATAGTTCTTGTTCTTAAGGAATTTTAAACTAAGGGGTAAAATTTATGCCAAAGTACAGAATAAGAGAGTATTGCATTTGTACAGAGATATTTATTATACCCTCAAATAACATAAGATGTCAGAAAGGTAAGCATTCCAGGAGAGCTGAATTCACAAATGGTGAGCAAGTGTCAGCTTCTGCCATGTTCTGCAGGGCATACTGTGAAGTGTCAGTGTCTGTATAAGCCAAGCAGGTGGGCCTCAGTGGTGTTTGCTTCCTTCAAAGCCAGATCACGTCCCCTTTAAAAAGAGCCCTCATCCTCGCCTGGTCAAGTGTCTTTCAGTGCACTCAGCTACATGCCCAGTGACTTCATCTTCCTGGTTTGGGTCTTATGATGACTATCATGCTTTCTGCCACCCCAGAACAAACATCAGCAACTCAAATAAATGTTCTCTGAATAGACATTTCTTGAGCCATTAACATGAGTCAAGGAGTAGGACTGGTGCTAAAATACAAAGATGGAGCCCTGCCTCTGCCTTCAAGGACTTCACATCTAAGACTGGAGACATGTCCCAAATAAACAGCACAATGTGTTTGATATGTTCATCAGTTAGAAAGTGTCTCATGAGGGGAGCTTATGTAATAGAAAGTGTTTGATTATCTCATAGGCCAGAAGGTCTGGACATTGTTGTTTCAGCATTTGGACAGTGTCAAGTGGCTGGATCCATGTCTTTTCAGTTACCACACACTCCCTCATCATCAAATGGGCACAGCTCCAAATATCACTGATCCTGAAGCAGTTGAGACAGTCAGGACATTAAGAATTCTCTTGTGTGCCTCTCTCCTTTTATAACCAGGAATAAAAATCTTTACAAGAAGCTCCCACCCTCCAGCAGACCTCCCCTAGAGTCCATGAGCCAGAACTTTGGTGACATGGCCACCCTTGCCTACAAGAGGGCCTGGGAAAGTATAAATACATGGTAAAGAGGATTTGGACCAATCATGATTCATCTCCTAGGACTGCACACACTGTCACTATGCAGACTGGGGCCAAAAGAGCAAGGAAGGAGGTGTTGTTTGTTGGGTAAGCAGCTAACAGTGCCACCACAGTCCTGTAATAAGAGTATGTACAAAGGATGGTGGCTACCCTTGTTCACTGAGATTAATCAATTCCAGGCTGTGTGTTAGGCACTAAAATATTAAACCTTGGGACTTCCCTGGTGGCACAGTGGTTAAGAATTCACCTGTCAATGCAGGGAACACAGGGATCGCCCTGGTCCAGGAAGATCCCACATGCCGCGGAGCAACTAAGCCCATGCGCCACAACTATTGAGCCCGTGCGCTCCAGGGCCCGCATGCCACAACTACTGAGCCCACACGCCTAGAGCCTATGCTCTGCAACAAGAGAAGCCACTGCAGTGAGAAGCCTGCGCACTGCAACAAGAGTAGCCCCCGCTCACCGCAACTAGAGAAAGCCTGCGTGCAGCAACCAAGATCCAAAGCAGCCACAAAAAAAAAGAAAAAAAATATATATATATATGCATATACATATATATATGTATATATTAATCCTTGGCTTTAAGTAGCTCGTAGCCAAGTGGGGAGGGGCTACAGTTCATTACTAAATGAGTGGTGCAGAGTGATTTATAGCAAATATAGATCACTGTTCCATGACTTTGATTATTAATAATAATGAAGTCAGGAAAGTTTCAGGCATCCTGGAGTCTTGAGCCTGTTCCTAGTGGGAAGATCTACAGATGAGAGAAGTAACAGTTGAATGGGAAAATGCATTAGGAATACTTATTAGAATTATACTTTTTCCCTGGGGAAGGTGATGATGGGTGTGGAAGCTAGGAAGAAGAAATGGTGTTTGAGCTGAGTCTGAAGACAGGAGTGCAAACACCAGATAAGAATAGCTTCACGGGGGTTTCCCTGGTGGCGCAGTGGTTAAGAATCCACCTGCCAGTGCATGGGACACAGGTTCGAGCCCTAGTCCGGGAAGATCCCACATGCCATGGAACAACTAAGCCTGTGCGCCACAACTACTGAGCCTGTGCTCTAGAGCCCCTGAGCCACAACTACTGAAGCCCGCATGCCTAGAGCCTGTGCTCCGCAACAAGAGAGGCCACTGCAATGAGAAGCCCACGCACCGCAACGAAGAGTAGCCCCCGCTCACCACAGCTAGAGAAAGGCCGCACACAGCAATGGAGACCCAATGCAGCCAAAAATAAATAAAAATTAAAGAAAAATAACTTCACGACTGCCTATGGAAATGAGCATCAGAAGGCAAGGGTGCTGTTGATGAAGAGGTTCTGCGGAGGGTGATGTGGAAAAGCAAAGGGCGTGAGCCACACCCCAATGGCTTGAAGCCTAAATGAGGGACAAAGAGATGTAGATAGCAAATACAGATCACCATTTCATGACTTTGATACTAGATCAAAGAGTAATGGCAGTCGCTTAAGATAATAGTGAAGTCAAAGGAAAATGTTTAAGATGCTGGAGTTTTGAGCATGTTAGAGGCTGAGGACCCAGCAAAGAGGAAGAGATTGAAGATTCAGAAGAGGACAGGTCATGGATGATTATCTGCTGAGAGCCAGGAATTCGAGTGAGAAGATTTGGGTAAAATGGTCTAGGATACAAACAGCTTCTCTGGGGAATAAGGTCAGTTGCTGACAAGTAAACAGGTCATTAGGCAGTATTGGGAGCCCAATCATAAATGTGTACCAGTCAATTAGAGCATGGGTTTTATTTTTATTTTTTCTAGAAGCTTGGTAGCCTAGGCAAAAAAAGTCGAGAGAATAAGAGATGGCCACTACCTGTTCTGGTGTTTCCTCTGCAGGAAAGTGAATTGTGACTTTGACCTAGTAGGTCAGTGTTGGATCTTGGCACCAGGAACTCAACAGCTCCTCTCGGCCATCAAAATGTGCGGCGGGTGTAATCTAGTCACAGGGAGAGGGCAATTAGAGTAGCAGTGTTTAAGCCAAAATCAGAGACCCGGTTCATATTGCTGTCTTGGAATTCAAATTGATTTTATTCTGACTTTTATATAATTTGACAGGTAGCTTTTAAATATTGCCAGAAATATGGAAGTGACAAAGTACGAGTGATAACGCTGGTGAAGAATCGTGGGAAAGGCGGAGCTATTAGGATGGTAATACCTAATTTCAACATTTTTATTTGAAATATAAAGGTATTTTGAATAACCTCTTTTCCAGATTACAGTACATGTATGTTCTACGCCAGCTAGTTAAATACTAATCTTTCAAGTTAGTGGTAAATTGCTTTTAATAATAACTTCATGTATATATGTATATATAATATGATCAAATTTTAAAATATCATGCCATATCTATAGCATACTGGGTGACTCAGGAAAATGTTTATCTTATTCAAAGTTGAAAACATTGCCCTCTGTCTCTTATGTGTCTTTGACATAGTTACCAGATAATAAGATTACATGATTTTTTGCAGTTTACAAAATGCTTTCATGTATTGAGTTTTACCTATATGAAGGTGCTATGCAAAACATGGTAGTGTGAATTAAGATAAATCTGGGACTTCCCTGGTGGTCCAGTGGTTAGGACTCCGTGCTTCCACTGCAGGGGTTTGGGAACTAGGATCCCCAAAAACTGCACAGTGCGACCAAAAAAATAAAGATAAATCTGATATGGTCACTCCTGATGTAATTTACAGTCTAATACAAAAAGTGATTGTACTTATGAGAGAGGCACAGATGAGGTACAGTAGAAGTTCCAGGAAAGAAGAGGCTACTTTCAGCAGAGGCATATCAGGTAGGAATCAAGATACACTGAAAAAGATCTAAAAGCAAGATATGCGAAAGAAAATCCAAACAACAGTTCCTTAAATGACATAGAGGTTAATGTATTTATTTTGTGCCTCCAAAAGAAGTCTAGATGTAGGCAGTCCAGGGCTCATTCAGCAACTCCGTGTCCTCAGGAGCCCAGCTTCCCGCCTTTTCACCCCCTCTTCCTCCTGCCCACGTGCACACAAGGTGACTGCGGGAGCACCAGCCATTACCTCCTCATTCCAGACAGGAAGGGCAGAGGGCAAAAGATGCACGCCAGTTAGTTTGCCCCTTCTAAGGAACTTTCCCAGAAGCTCCACCCAGTGACTGGCCAGAACAGTGTCACGGGGCCATCCCTATTTCCAAGGAAGGCTGAGAGATGTTTTTTCTCACATTTTCATTCTCGGCCAAATCAGGGTTCCATTTGTAAGGAAAAAGAAAAGAATAGGTATTAGGTAGGTAACTAGCAACCTTGGGCACATGAGGAAAATAGCAAACTTCACAAAAGATATGTCCCTGAAGCCAGGCCTCCAACGATGATGAACACTGGCTTCCACTTGCTGACTGATTATTTTGAGCTGGACAGCAAAAATGTACCACTTCAACATAATTATCACATTTAAACCTCCTCACATCATCTCAGTGATTTAGGTCCTATTATTTTGATTATATAGATGAGAAAATTGAGGCATAGACAGGTAAAGTGACTTACTCAAGGTCACATAGATATTAAGGCAAGATTTGGATTGGGTCAATTTAACCATGAAATCGTGCTCTTCACCTCCCTGATCCCATATGGAGAAAGATTTGAGAGAAGAGCATGCCAGTCAGCAGAGCAAGAAAAGACAAAAGTAGGAACTCTTGGGATATGTACTAGAAGCAGTGAGTTTGCTCTGACAGGGTCACAGGATATGCAGAAAGGAGAAAAAGAAAATAAGATTGATGCAATATCTTTTTTTTTTTTTTTTTTTTTTTTTTTTTTTTTGTGGTATGCGGGCCTCCCTTTGCTGTGGCCTCTCCCGTTGCGGAGCACAGGCTCCAGACGCGCAGGCCCACCGGCCATGGCTCACGGGCCCAGCCGCTCCGCGGCATATGGGACCCTCCCAGACGGGGGCGCGAACCCGGTTCCCCTGCATCGGCAGGCGGACGCGCAACCACTGCGCCACCAGGGAGGCCCGATGCAATATCATTGTGGGCTTTAAATGCACCCATTCATTTATTTATTCAGCCCACATTTGAGTGCTCACTAAGTGCCAGGTACTTCATTAGAGACGCCAAGATGAAAGATACCGGTCCTGTCCTTAGGGTATCATAGTTCACTAGTGTTACAAACGCTCCAGTATAAATGCTCTGGGAGGAGCAGCAAAGACTTCCCACAGGAAATAAATTCTGGATGGACTCTTGAAGGAGGGTTAGGAATTCTCTAGGCAAAAGTCGAGGCAGGGAGCTTGCAGAGGAGAACATGAACAAAGACACAACAAAGGAACTTCTAGTGGTACATGAGGCTTGACTTTAGAGATATGCTGGAGGGTTATGTGGGTGTAGATCACAGACTTTAGGCTAGGGGCTCTTAGACTTTCACCATTGACAGAGTGACAGCAGCCAGCACAGTGATGAAGGCAAGGTACCATGAATATTTGGATTATGATGGTGACACAACAGAGGAAGAGGAAAAGACGAATATGAGAGGTATGCAAAGTGAGGTAGAATTGTGTCAGGTGATCGGAGAGAGCAGTGAGTTACCAGTAAGTAGCCTTGGGTACCTGAGAGGAGGAGGATTTCGTTAGAGAAGAGGTGAAACACTGGAAGAGGAGCTGGTTTAAGAGACAATATGTTTAGTTGAGTTTGAGCCATACTAAGTTTGAGATGCCAAGTAGTGGTATCCAGAATAGCCTGGTGGAGAGGGTGTGAGAGTCATCCACATGTATCAGCTGAGAGTTGAAGCCATTAAATTGGCAAGGAAGAGGGTATAGAAGAAAAGGAGAGCCAAGAACCAAGCCTCGGGGCAAAGAGGCACATGAGGAAGAAGAAAAATCAGAAAGAACAGTCAGAGGGGAGAGGGTGTGATTGAATGGACAACAATGGGAGCAGCTAACTTAGACTCTTTCCAAGAAGTCTGGCAGTGATGTGGAGGCCATCCAGATAGCATGTGAGAGTAGCAGGCATTCAAAAGCCCCCTTTAAAAAAAAAAAGATGAGGTGGCTGAAACAAGTTTGATGGCAAAGGCAATTCTCCGTTAGTATTGTGTAACAACCTACAATTCAGCCTTATCATGTATCATTGAAATAGTCCTTTATTGTTTTTTTATTTCAAACTTATAGCTACAGATTTTGTGCCTTGTAATGTTTACTCTTTTCCAAAACTTAATATGTGATGTTTATAGATTAAATATAACATTTTATTTCTGCTTTTTTACCCATATTCTAACAGATATGATAAAAAAAATTAGATACTAATTAGTAGCCTTATACTATACAATAATTGATCAAATTTCTGTCTAGATTTGTATACATACATCTTATCTATAGTCACACTGCTGAGTGACATCAAAGCTGTATTCTGTATCAAACCATAAATATATTTACACTTAAGACACACTGTATTCACTCAAATGCACCATGAAATTAAGAGTTGATGCATAAATCACTTTTTGGCCTTTTGGCTAAGATCAAGTGAAGAGTTGATGCATAGTTTATTTCTGCGTGAAATATACACTCGTAGAGCCATATTCTGCCCAAAAGACCAATCAATTCAAAATTGAATGGCATAATTTTGCTAAGTGTCAGATGCCTCAGATAACAAAATAACATTTGAATATATCCATACTTTCTAAATTTTAGTGACATTCCACATTTCTTTATTCAACAATTAATTTAAAATACTTTAGATTCCATAATAAAAAATACTGAAGATCTATCATGTTATGATGCATGTCATAGCAAAGCTATCTGTTTTGTTCTTCATATGCTGCTGTAAGGAACCCCTGATCCCTTTTATGCACCATAATGCATATACAATACAGATATAATATTTATGATAGGTATTTTACATTTTTATTCTTACTGACGCAGCATATCTTTAATTTATCCAAATCTATTTTCTTATCTTGATATTTTCCAAAGTATTAATAGTATGACTTCATAAAGTTTTTAAAATCATGAAATAGACATTAGCTACTTTTGGAAAGATCTTATCAATGTAATTTGTGTTCAGTGAACTTCGGCCTCTTTCTGCCATTTCATACCTAATATTTAATTCTTGGATATTTTAAGTACAAACTGATATGTCACCGAATTTAACCTTGATTTTAAGCAACTTTCTTTTCTTTGATATTTTTAAATCCAGGGTGTATTCAGTTCTCGAGGAAAAAAGATCCTTATGGCAGATGCTGATGGAGCCACAAAGTTTCCAGATATTGAGAAATTAGAAAAAGGACTGAATGATCTACAGCCTTGGCCTGTGAGTATAAGAATATAGTTTAAACAATATTCATTAAAGAATAGAGGGGGTCTAAAGTAAAATTAAACTGATATTTACCTATAAGTTAAACAATTGGGAGATTTTTTTTGGTGTGAAATTCCTGTATACAGTTCCACAGAAGAGCTAATATTTTATTATAAACATTTGCTGATTTTCTGAGATTCACTTGACAATTACTTATTTAATATTCTGTCCATCTCTCTCAATTTTAAATTGCTTTACTTCTACCAGAGTTTTAATATTTATCATGCATATTTAGCTAAGTCTTTTATTTAAAAGCATAGACTGAGACTTCTGGGTAAAGATGCAAAATGAAACTGGATCACCAGACTCTTGTTTTTGATGAAACAAACAAAAACAAAACACAAGCAGCAATCTCTCAAAAAAAGATTATGTGTAAGTTCGTGCCATAACTTCAGAAAGTGGAGGTTGACTTTCACTCAGTATAATACATTTGAGTTTCATCCAAATTACTATGTATATCAGCAATTTGTTCCTTTTAATCACTAAGTAATATTCCATTGTATGGGTGTACCACAGTTTCTTTATCCATCCAACTGTTGAAGGACATTTGGACTGTTTTCCAGCATTTGGCAATTATGAATAAAGCCAGTATCAACATTTGTTTAAAAAAAAAAGTAGAGGTTGAGGAAAGAAAGAAAATCTTGGTGCCATTCCCACCTCTTAAAAGCCATTTAGAGAAAGAAGATGAATTTACCAAATTCTGAGCTTTTTAAAAAATATTCCCAATCTAGAAAGAGTCAGACTTCAAGAATGAGTTAGCACCCATAGACAACTGTATCCCAGGATTCTAGCAGAAGCGGAAATTGCTAGGGCTCGCCATTGTCCTGGCTTCAGACTGGGTTTGGGTTGAGCACAGATCCACGTGATTGGATCCATTCCTCAGAGGAGTGTATCCTTGTCCTTGTACAGGGCACGACAAAATCTCACAACAGCAAGGAACCCAGATAACCCAAGAAAGCTACATAGAGCTTTAGGGTGCTCCCCGCCACCACCAAGTATAATCCTCAGGCCTTGAGACTCTAGTTCAGAAGGGAAAAATAGGTATCATGAAAGGTAGAAGTTTATCAAGGAGAATTCACCTATACTGTACAAGAGCTACCCATGTTAATCATGACAAAATGAAAAGAAATAAATGGCAGCTACACCAACATATTACTGCAGAAAAAGAATTAATGAAAGTTTCATACAAAAGAAAGATAAACCCCATCTGAAAGCCAGTGTAATCCAAGGAAAAGGATAAAATTACACAAGAGTATTTTTGCTAAAGAAATAATACTTAATGAAAGTAAGAATTCAGCAACAGGCATTTGAAGGTGAGATGACAATTGCAGATCTAAGAAAACAAATTGAGGGCCAAAATAAGATCAATAAATGGAACTATCCATGAATGAAATAGACCAAATTTAAACCTAATTATTATATTTGTTAAAATATTATTATGTATTTGTTAAAATAATCCCTGATCATTCAAAAATTAAACAATTTAAAACACCACACATTGAAAACCTATTAAAGCAAAACCTCCAAAACCCAGAAAATTTAATAATTACAAAAATTCATCTCATATTTCTCTTCCTAGGAATAAATATCTATTTAATTTCATAGTTTGTGAAATATTGTTTCTCCCTCCACCATCACCCACTCCCATTTGTTCTTTCAAGATAATAAATTAACTAATATCATTCTTAAAAGAATTAGTTTTGCAAATATCCCTTTTACCTGTGCTATTCAAAGCAGTAGCCACATGTGGCTATTTAAGTCAATTAAAATTAAATAAAATTTTACTTCTTCAGTCTCACTGACCACATTGCAAATACGTGTGGTTAGTAGCTACCTTATTGGCTGACACAGATGTAGCGCATGTCCAAAATCAAAGTGATTTTGGACATTGAAATTATTAAATTATTATTGGATATGTTACATGTTCACTCTTACTAAAAAAAGTATTTCTTTTTTCACCTCTTACTAAATCATGATAAGCTAAAAGAAAAGTCCAACTGGTGAAATTCTTGGGTTTGATTTCCTAGTTCTCTCCAGAGAATCTACAGAGACTTGATATGTTTCTCCCGCATTATTTCTCTACCTTGGGGACCCAAGAGTGGGAGGGAGAGTGGAAGGTGTCAGATTGTTAGCTGCCTTTATGTCATTCTGAGGTGGGGCAAAGAAAAATTAAATGATTCAGCCAAAGTTAGGGGGTGAACCAAACCATACACTGGAAAAAAAATCTGAACCTTCCTCTTGTAAATCCAGGTCCTCTGAAAAGAAAAGGAGTTCTGATGTCATCTTTGTTTCTAATCATAACCCAGTTTATTGCACTGTTACTATAAATGTTGAGTTTTAAAGAACTAAAGTATATGATTATGTTTAAGCTGTTAATTCACAGCCTGTTCTACAGCACCTCAGGGTATGCCTGGTTATTTTAAGAGTATCATGACTCATTTAAATTAGTTTGAACTCAGTTTATTAAGAATTGGTATCAATATGCATCATATAACACTTTTTGGAGGTGGTGGAAAGCAGGTAAATGATAGGTGGTTAAAGTTCCAGTCAACCCAGTGAGAATTATTTTTGAATTGGAACTCCTATCTACTACTGATTCTAACAAAGCTTATGAACAGTCAGTTGCTCTCAGAAAGCTTATACTCTGAGCCTAACTTGCATAGCGGAATTAGGAGTCTTTTTAATTATTGAATTAAGGTCTTGGTAAACTTTTTCTATAAAGGGCCATATAGTAAATTTTTTCAGCTTTAAAGCCATACAGTCTCTGCTGTAACTACTCAGCTCTGTACATAAATGAATGACTGTGCCTGTGTTCCAATAAAACTTTATTTACAAAAACAAGCAGCAGGCCAGATTTGGCCATGGGCTGTAGTTTGCACCCAGCAACTTTGATCTAATTCATTTATTTATCCAATATTGGAAATTTTTCATAACTAACAAGTGAACTTTCAATCTCTGCTGGTGTAGCTCTAGTGATACCCAAGCAGCCCATCCATCTCAACTCAGTTATTAAGCTCCTCTTGACATTAAATGCAAATCTGTCTCCTTTTAATCAGCCCCTTTGGTTGGTTCTGTTTTTTTTGTAGCTGCACAAAACAGTCTATTTCTACTTCTTAGTGACAGCCCTTCAGAGAGTAAAAGCTGTTTTCCATGTGTCTTCTCTATTTTGGGCTGTCAATAGTTATTCCAGTTTTTAAATAGCAGGTTTCTTTTTCTTATCATCCTGGTCATTTTCCACTGAAGTTGGTGAAGATCTGGTTACGACATGACATTGTTACCTCATACGACCAGTTTTTTCAATAGGAGTTGCCATTGAACCTTGACTCCCATCCTTATACTAGTACAGTTGTTATTTCTGTTTCTGTGTTTCTTTTGCTTTGTTTTGTTTAGGAATAGAAGTGTGGCTCTTAATTTATCCATATTATACATCAGCATGTTTAATTTCAGTTTCTCAAGGTATAGGTTCTTACTCTACCTTTAATGCAATTGGTATTCCCTTCTCAACTCATTTAAGCCACAGATTCCATAAGCACTGCCTCACAGATATTCCCTTAAACCCTAATAAAAATTGACTAGAATAGTTCTGAAAATAATGAAACAGAAACATGGGTTTCAAAGTAGTCAAGTCCTATAGTGGATACACGACTGACTGACTACATGGCAGAAGTTAACTTAAATGTCTTTTACAGCATTGGTTTGACAGGCTCCCCAGCTTGTTCTTCAGTGGCTTCTACTGTTTTCTTTCTTCTCAGCTGATTTTATTTTTAATTGCAACAATAAGAAATTTGCTGCTGCAGCTGACCCTTGAACAACAAGGAGGTTAGGGGTGCCGACCCCCCACCTCCCTACATAGGCCCAGTTCAACCCTGTGTGGTTCAGGGCTCAGCTGTACTTCTTACTTGTAAATTCTCTTAGAGTAACCAGGTCACATATTCTAGTCTGATTATTCTTACATGGTGAACTTAAAAAATTTAAAAAGTTGCCTGCACTTCCTCCTCTGAAGGTAATTGTTCTTTTAAGGTTCGGAACGATTGTAAATGTGTATAATTTAAGTAGAGCTTTGTATGACAAACAAATGAAAAAGGGATTTACATTTAGTTCCAAGTATTTTATTTGTATCTTTTTTAAGTGCAAAACTTTTCTCCTAGCTTTTCAATGTCCTAACCTGTAGTTATTCTACCTCTTAATAAAAATCTGCTTGATTGTATGTAATTTTTTAAGCAAAGTATATAATGATCACTTGTTTACTGGCTTAACTATTCGAAATAGAATTTTAAAAACCCATGAAGGGGCAGATAGATGACAAGATGTCTTATTCCATAATCATAGAGTAAGTCCTTAGGCCATGACTTGGATCTTAAATTCTCATTTATACATAGTTTCAACAAGCTTAGCTTTTAGGTTTTTAAGGCCATAAATAAAGGTAATGAATATGAAAGAGATAAGGAGTAAAATTACATTAAGAAAAACTATAGGAAGCAGATATTAACCACGCACAACTCAATCTGGAGTGATTGCTAACTAACGACCCTGTGTGTTCCCTCGTCCTAAGTATGGTAAGTAAGTTCCCTTGGCCAAGTGAGGTTTTGGTACACCGACATTTCACATGTGTATTCATGGCTTGGTTGTTCCTGAAACAAAAGAATGTGATGATTACTGCTTCCCTTTTTTGTGGACCATGTGGTCAGGTCTAAGAGCCTGGTATATTTGTTTCACCCTCTCAATATTTGGGGAGATGACCAGGCTTCCAAAAGAGATCCCTTCATTTCCCAAATCATTCATTTTATAGACCAGGCAGTTACACAAGCATTTTTCTGAGATCTTTGTGAAAATCAAACAGGAGAATAAGAAAATTTAAAAGGTAGTCTTGAAATCATAAAAAGAGGTAGATTGTATATAATAAAATTTCACAACAGTCTTTCTCAGCAGATCACAAAGTGTGTTCCCAAACCTTTGAAGGGCAAGGGCTGCCTATCAGAGCAAGTGTTTGTTTAATGCCAGCGAACCTAGTTTGGAAGTGTGTATCTCTTAGGGAATAGCAAACTCCTTCTGTAAAGGGCCAGAGTGTACAGGCATACCTCGTTTTATTGCATTTTTGCATTATTGCACTTCTCAGATACTGCCTTAATTAAGGATGTATATTTTTTAAGACATAATGCTATTGCACACTTAATAGACTACAGTATAAACATAACTTTTATATGCACTGGGAAACCAAAACATTTGTGTGACTCACTTTATTGCGGTGGTCTGAACTGAACCCACAATATATCTGTGGTCTGCCTGTAAATATTTTAGGTTCTGTGGACCATGTATGGTCTCTTTTGCAGCATTTTTTTTTTTTTTGTAACAACCCTTTAAAAACCATTTTTGGCTCAGGTCATTCAGAAACAGGCAGCAGGCTGGCTTTGGCCCATGGGCTGTAGTTTCCCACCCCTGTTCTAGAAGATTGAAACTTTGATCTTAACAACCACAATTTTTCCTAACCACAGAAATTTTCATAAATTTAATATCCTCATGAGTGTCAGGAGAAAATACTCCAAATTAATTTTTTTATTTAACTTTTTTTTAAGATTTTTTTGATGTGGCCAAATTTTAAAGTCTTTATTGAATTTGTTACAATATTGCTTTTTTTTTTTTTTTTAATGTTTTGGTTTTTTGGCCACGAACCATGTGGGATCTTAGCTCCCCAACCAGGGATCAAACCTGCACCCACTGCATTGGAAGGCAAAATCTTAACCACTGGACCACCAGGGAAGTCCGAAAATACTCTTAATTTAAAAGGCAGGAAAGTAACAAGGCACCTTTCATCAAATAAAAGGGAGAAAAAGAATGAATGTTGCCAAATTTATCTGTTGAGCCTGTGGAGATAGATACAATATTTTTTAGAACAAGTTGGAAATATGAATCAAAAGCTTTAAATAATTTAACATCCATTGACCCAGACTTTGAGAAATTTATCTTAGGAAAATTAAGAATGTGTATAAAAATAAATTGACAAGGGTTTTTGCTTATTTTTTTTAATACAGCAGTGTTTTTTAATAAGGGAAGAAAAACTAGAAACAATATGAAATGTCCAGTATTAAGTTACAGTGGTTAAATTCATTAATATATAGGATGGCAATTCATTATACATGATTAAGTGAAAACAAATTTTAAACATCGTATATATGGAACTATCTATAAAGTAATATGGTAACATCAGTTGTCTCTGGATGGAGGAACTATGGATATCTTTTCAATTCTTTTTAGATTAATTTTATTTTTTTTTAAACAATGAACCCATATTGCTTTTGAGGGAAAAGAGGGGGGGAACAGTTTTAAACAAAACTTCTTTTTTAAATAAATAAAATTTTTTCTTAACTCACTAGTTTATTTCATGTATCAACTTTTTCATTTCTGTTCCTATTGGGTGAATATGACTAATCTTACTATCTGACTTTGACTAATTTCTAAATTGTTTCAACGTTGCTTCTACATCTCAACCTCATTTGGAATCAGTTTTGTCTTTCGGACAAATGCCTGCGCCCTTTTCCATTTCTGTTTCCATTATGTTTCTTAATTTTGGATGTGGAGTTCAAATAGACCTAGATTCAAATTCCATGTGAACTTGGGCAACTTAATCCATCCACCTCACTTTCCTCATCTCTGACATAAGGACAGTGTGCCCAAATGCATAATCCTGAGGTAATGATTTAAATTTTTTTAATGTATGTCGAGTTTTTAGCATGTGTTCAGCACTCAACAGCCATTACCTCTAATTATTAACATTTTGTGCTTTATTTTCAGAACTAATTCTGATGTTACTGTTTATAATTGTTAATGTAAATTGGATTTACCTAATTCTTCTAGTCAATTTCTTCTGTCCAGTGAATTTGTGAGAAAACACTTAACTGAAAAAGTAATAGGAGAGAGAGATTCTGATGAAGCATTTCTCTCTAGAATACAATACAGTACCATCTTTTACCACTTTTAAAAGCCAGCTATCATAGTAAATAAAATTTAAAAAAGTAAGAAATTCAGCCAAACTCTGAAAGAGGCTTAAAGGAAAGAGCCTCAATGTCTACATACATTTTCTAATATGGGGAGTTTTAAAAACAAGAATATCCTTCATTCCTGAAGAATAGCTAACTACTCTGAAAGCTGCTTAGATGAATTCCACCTGATAGATCATTATCAGGGATTCAGTTCTTATATTGGAATGACAGATACACAAAACTCTCTTAAAAGCTTTTAGGGACTTATGCTGAAAGATTCTAAATGAAAGCTTTTGTTTTTTATTTGTTTTTAGTTTAAGTGACATTTTAACTCTACTTAGTCCCTGAAAGGTGGGAGGATGTTCTTTTTTACCAGTTGCTCAGTAATGTTACTGCTCTTTTTGGATTCAGAGTTAAAGCTCATTTGCCATATACTGTTGAACTTTCAATGTGGTTCTTCCTTAAAAAAACCATTCTCTCCCTTCCCGAGCAAAATACCTCTGCCAGAAAAAGGGAAGAAATTATTCCCACTCTTAAATAGTAAGCAAAGTATATAACAGATAATTTCCAAAAGAAAATATAGATGGCTAATAAAAGCTCTCCAAATGTTTACCTTTGTATTAAAAAAAAGGAAATTAGATCATATGTGGTAATATTTTCCCCTTATCATGTTCACAAATTTAAAATGAAAATAATTAGAACTGACAAGAACTACTGATGAAATAGTCAATATCATACTCAGTGGGAAGGTAATTTAAAGAATAATTTGGCCCATTTACATTAAAAACACTCATACTTTTAACTTAGTGTTCTAGTTCTATGACTTTCTCAAAGGAAGACGTCCAGAATACAATTAGAGTTTTATATTCAAAGACGTTCTTTTAGACACCTTTCTAATAACATGAAATTAGGTGAATTTACCTACCAACACGTAGGTGAATAGTGAAACCATGGTTAATCTATATGGTGAAATATTATATTGCCCTTACAATTGATACAAAAAAAGAAAGACATACAACACTACTGTAAGTTCTTGAAAAATAAACCTGAATCTTATCAGGCCTCTAACTCTAACAGCCAGTTTGTAGGAAATACAGAGGAACATGTTAAATGTCACCAGGGGGTGCAGTCAGCAAAATTTAGAATCTAGGACACTGTACAGGACAAATTCCATGGTTTCTTCAACAAATAAATTATAAGAAAAAAATTTAAAAGAGGTAGGAGGAACCCAGGGATAAAAGAAATGCCAACCAAATTGTATGAATTTTATTTGGCTCTTGATTTTAAAAAACTGAAAACATTTATGAGATAGTTGGGCAAATTTGAAAACTGATTGTATATCTGATGGTGTTAAGGAATTCTTAATGTTTTCAGTATGATAGTGGTATTGTGATTGAAATATATATTAATTTATAGTATATGATGCCTAGCATTTGTTTCAAAATAATCCCCAGTTGGGTAGGGTGGTAGTAAAGGGCTTCAGAGGAGGCAAGATTGACAGTTGGCTATGTGTTGGTAATTGTTGAAGCCAGGTGGTGGGTACATGGGGCTTCATTTTCTTATTCTCTCTACTTTTGTGTATGTTTGAAAATACCCTTAACAAAAAGCTCAAAAACAACGAACTTGAATGTAAGAACTTTTTAGGTCACTTTATATGAAGAAAAGCATGGTATACATGAGTAAATTTCAGCTCTGGTTTTTTAAATACAGAGGGGAAAAAAAGAACACAAGGAAATACACTGCCTCCTGGACCTTTGTAGGTCCTTTACCTTCTTATCTACCTAGGATTTGTCACTTCAGAGAGTTTTCAAATCCTAACTCCTAAAGATGATGTTTTTTAAGCTCTGTCCCTACAGATAGCGCCTATATGCCTCTTCCCAGCAACATTACTGGGACTAGCATACAGGGAGTGATTTCCTAAGCCAGTTTTTTTCTAGACTGGGGCAAATAGAACCTGAGAATGGCAAAAAAAAATAAAATAAAACACAAGGAAATATACAAAATGTTATCAGTGGCTGCTTTTAGGTAGTGAGATTATGCATGACTTTTTATAATAATTTTTTCATATACATGTAAATTTATATGCTTGCCAGTTTCTTTACAATGAACACTTTTTAATTTTATTTATTTTGATTAATGGTTCAAAATTCAAATGGTATAAGAAGTTATCCAGTGAACCTAGCTCTGCCCCTTATTTCTCAGTCACCCAGTTACTCCCAGAAGTTAACCGTGTCATCCATTTCTCGTATATCCACCTAGAAGATGTATATGTGTATTCTTTATTTTTTAAACACAAATTGTAACACACTATCCACTGTTCTGTTGTTTCCATTTAACACCATATCTAGGAGATTGAGCCATATGCGTACATCAAAGTGCTTCCTCATTCTTTCACAGCTTCATAGCTAGTCCCTTTGGGTGGATGTACAGGTTTGCTGCTTGAGACAATACTGAAGTGATAAACCTTACATGAATGTCATTTTACACAATGCAAGTTTATTATGGGAAGAATTTCTAGTTGTAAAATTGCTGGGTCGTATTATGTGTATATTTGTAATGTGATAACGGTTTTCAAATTGCTATGTAGAGTGTGTATGCACAATATGGTAAAAATTGATAGGTGTTCTTTGCATTTTTCTTAGTATTGATATAAGTATGATTGAAGTGAGGATCTTTTCAGTTGTTCTTTTTGTGAATTCTCATTCATAACCTTCACCTCTTCCCAACTGAGTTGCTGAGTATTTTTCTTAATAATTTGTAGGAGCACTTTATGTATTTTGGAAATTAGCCTTTTGTCTGTAATATAAATTACCAGTATTTTCCCCCAATTTATTTGTCTTTTAATTTCTAATATGGTTGGATTTTTCTTGTTTTGCCGCACAACAATTTTTAAAATTGATCTTCTGGGTTTTGTATATTTGTGCCTTCCTTGGGATCATTTAAAAAATTATTTCTGATTTACACTTAAATCTTTGATGTGTCTGGAATATGTCCTAGTCAGTATGTGGCTCAGGTCCAATTTAATTTGGTTTCCAAATGGCTACCAGAATGCCCCACAGCATCTTTCTTCCACTGATTTAAAATGTCATCTTTATCATACTCTTAAGTACCCATATGTTTTGTGTGTGTGTTTCTAGCCTTTCCATTCTGATCCATAGGTTTATCTATTTACATTCTAGTACTTCGGTTTTAATTATTTTACCTTTATGATGTATTTTTAAATCCTCTGGAGCTGGTCCTTCGTCACTCTTAGAATTTTCTTGGCTCTTCTTGGTTCTTTATTTTTCAATATTAACTTCCAAATCAGCCTGTCTCAATCAATGAAAAATTATTTTTATGTTTTCATTGGTATGGCATTAAATTTAAAGATTAGCTTAATGAGCATTGCCTTCAGTGCTGTCAGTGCATCCTCTCATCCATGGTCATGGTATGCCCTCTGTGGTTGGATTTTTTTGTTTCCTTTGGTTGCAATTATATCTTTATTTAGATCTTGCCACATTTCTTGTAAAGTTTATAGATTTTTCTTATTGATGTTATAAATACTGTCTTTTCTTCTATTATATCTTCTGATCACTGTTTGTACATATGAAGGCTAAAATATTATATATATATTCATTTTGTGCCCACTCATCTTTTTACATTCTCTTATTGTTTGTAGTAGGTTTTCAGTTGATATTCTTGGGTTTTCCGTAATGTAATGTTTCTATATAAAATCATACCATCTACAGATAACCCTTTTCTTTCTAATACTACTCATCTTTCTTACAATTATATTGATACAGTATTTTCAGTTAGAAAAATCACTTAAATATATGACTAGAAATAATGCATGCCCCTTATATTTAGCCCTGAATAGTGTCATCTTGGTAAATACAATTAGACTTGTTTAAGTTGTACATATTCTGAATTCCTCAGTAAACCTTTAAAGATATTTAATGTTACTTTAAAAAAAATAGTTTCTAAAAAATGAGATATTCACATTGAAAATAAATATTTTTATTAATGATACTTATTTCATTGCTTTTTTCCTCAGAATCAAATGGCTATTGCATGTGGATCTCGAGCTCATTTGGAAAAAGAATCAATTGCTCAGGTGAGGCTTTCATCATGGATCAGTTTTTTCCTTTTTTACATATACATTAGCATGAGATAAGCTTTCATACTTAATCTCATAAAAATGAGGTTCCTTTCAGAAGAAAGGATTAGCATATTTAGGAATTGATTTTTTTTTTTTTCATGAGTATACAGGGAGGATATTCTCACTTTGATTTTGGATACAAGCAGCTCTTTTTTTAAGACACAAAGAGAGTCCCCATTCGTTATTATATAAGGCAAATTTCTCCAAATGATGCATTTTTGAACCTATCAACTTGCCTTTAGTTTTTCTCATGTCAGCACACTTAAGTACTATATTTTAAGTTTTATTCAAAGTTTAAATTTTTTTTTAACTGTTCCTCTTAGAAAAGCATTATACCTTCAGATTTGTAAAGTTGTACTGCCCTTTTTAGTATATTCAAAAAAATCACTGAAGACATTAACTTCTTCAGGTTGTAATTTACAGATTAGGCTAAGAAGCTGGAGTAACTTTGAGGAAAAAAATATAATAAGGAACTACTCTATGCAGTATTTTTTATTTTAATTATTTTTTCACTTAAAAACATAGACCTAATGTATCAAGCTCTGTAATTGTCCATTATATTCTTAACAGTTCATCTACTAGATTGGTCAAGTAGATCAAGAATAAAGCCATATTTTTCAGTGCAAGGTCAAAATTATCTGGGGTGTTTTGTTTGTTTGTTTGTTTTTCCTTTAATGCATGTTCTTAGGCCAATCCCAGACACTAAATGAGATTCTAGCCACGGGACCAGTAATCTGCCTTTTTAACAGTTTCCCAGGTCACCCTATGCATACCAGAGTTTTGAGAACCAGCGGAATAAAAGATTGAACCTTACCCTTAGTGATTCTGAAATAGGACATGAAAAAATTCTAATTTTTTTCCCAAGATATACTGATGGCAGAGTCATAAAATCCCTTAAGGATTTTGCTCAAATGTGGAAACCTGAACTTTCCTTTTTTTTAAGAAATAAATTATTTTAACATCTTCAGCATCTAGTCCAAATGTAACTCTATAACCCTATGGACTGTTACTGGTGTTTCAAAAAGGTTACTCTGTTAACCATAGAGAATCAAACTCCTAGAAATTTAACACTGAAAGAGAGTTTAGAGATTAGCTAGTCCAACTTCATCACTTTACTGATACACAAGAGATAAGGACAGAAAAAGTGTATGTGTAAAATGTTCAGCACGTTATTTATCATGTGAAATACTAGAAACTGTAAAATACTAAATCCCAACACTAGAAAGTGTACATATTTCCCCTGGACGAAATGTCATGCAGTGATAAAATAGATGATAATGGAGACTGTATAATCATGTTGGGAAATACTAAAATATTAGGTTGTATGGAGAAAAAAACAGTATGATATTGTAAATACAGTATAATTGTGTAAAAAACACTTAATGAAAATAGACTGATGTTAATTTAAGGGTTTTGTTAGTAAATTTGGTCCTTTTTTAAAATATATACATAGATAGGGGAAAAGAGGATTATCTACTTGGAAAGGAAAAAGGGTTGGAGAAATAGGAGGCAGTAATTAGGAAGCAGTTGAAGCAATCTAGGCAAGAAATAGTTGGGACCTGTATTGTTGGTGGCAGTAGAAAAGAACTGTGGTTTTTTATTTTGTTTTTAACGGTGCAAATTCTCTCACTTAGAACTTCCATTGGTTGAAAACTCTTTGAATTTTTTTCCAGAATAGTAAGATGAGGCTGTGCTATGGTCTGAGCCTTCTTTTACCCAGTGATGCTTTTAACCAGTCATCAAGGGATCTATTCCAGGATCTATGCGTTTATAATTTATCTTGTCATCTATCCATCTATTCCTCCATCTGTAAAACTTAGTTACTGACATAGTGCTTTTGGACCCTACAGAATTGGCTGCTACTCTAGAAATAAAGTGTAAACTGGTCCACTGACTGGAGATCAGCAGTTGTCCTCTGAAGATGCTACGTATAACTCCTGCTGAGTAGGCTTGTAGTTCAGGTCCCGGTGATTCTTACAGAACTATACCTGTCTTACAGAAGGTCATCTCCAAGGGGCAACACAACCATCTGCCACATGTCCAAGAAACTGCGGCGTGGCCTTCCATTTCTCAGCCACTAGGGTGTTCTCTTAATGTGCCATAGGTAATATAAATCCTGCATGGTGATCAATCTGTGGACAGTGAGAAAATTATAAAAGTATTAATTAACCAAGATAGTAAACAGCAACTTCAGATTTAGATTCTTTAGATTTCTTTAGATTTCTTTTTGAAGAGTCTGCTTAAGTCTTAGGACTTCTTTAACTTCTCTTTTTAAGATAATAAAATTACCAGTCAGCTTTAAATTTCACCTGAATTCCTTGTTTACATTTCATAAACATTAGAGATGATTGTTAATATTAAAGCAGTGAATGTTTTTAAATATCTACTTCAGAAGTTCATATAATGCTATTCTATGACTTTGTTACCTTCATTTAACTAAGTCTATCCTGTAGTATGTTTTTAGATGTCTTCTAAATTCTAAGATATTTTGCCAAGTTTTAAAAACTAAAGTTCCAGTTGTTTGTAGATTATATTGTTATGCTTTTCAATGTGTTAGAAATCAAATAAGTTAAAGTCCTCATGTGAACTCAACATGTTTCTGTTTTTTAAAAAAAATAGCCATTATCCTAAAACGAACAAAATCTTCTATTAACATCCAAGCAAAAGCAGTCATGAATATTTTTATTTGGTTACTAGTAAGCTCATCTAAATCATGTTAAAAATCATTCAAGGAGAATAGTTTATAGGTATTATTTTTCTACCTTTTAATTTTTATTTTTCTACCTTTCGATTTCTATTCGTTCCTTTCCTAAGCATAAATGCTCTTTTGGAGGTTTAATCAGTCAACCAGTATTTATTGGAAATATTTTAAATGAAAGGCACTGAGCAAGCTGTTGTGAGATTCCCAAAGTATTTTAAGATGTGGTTTCTGCCCTATCTGCTTAGAGAGGTAAGACATACTTACATCAAAACATAACCAATGATTCTAGGTGATCAGTGAGAAGTGCTAGAGCTTTTCAAAGAGTTTGTTTTACGTACCCTATAGATAAGTATTTTATTCTTCCTTCCCTTCTTGCCCTATTTAATACACAAGTGAAACTGTGGTCAGGAGGTTAAAGTGAGCTTTCAAGCCTTCTTCCCTTATTAAAAACCTTTATTAACTTTCTGTTACTTCCTGTACCAAACACTTGGTTAAAGGCTTTAATATTATCTCATTTAAACTTTACAGTACCTTTGTGAGGCAGGCATTTTCATTCTAGATGAGGAAAGTGGAATTTAGAGAGTGGAAGTAACTTGTTCAAGGTCAGCCTGCTAATCATTTTTTTTTTAATAAATTTATTTATTTTTGTCTGCATTGGGTCTTCGTTGCTGCGTACGGGCTTCCTCTAGTTGCGGCGAGCGGGGGCTACTCTTCGTTGTGGTGCATGGGCTTCTCATTGTGGTGGCTTCTCCTGTTGCGGAGCACGGGCTCTAGGCACGTGGGCTTCAGTAGTTGTGTCACGCAGGCTCAGTAGTTGTGGCTCACGGGCTCTAGAGCACAGGCTCAGTAGTTGTGGCGCACGGGCTTAGTTGCTCTGCGGTATGTGGGATCTTCCCGGACCAGGGCTCGAACCCATGTCCCCTGCATTGGCAGGCGGATTCTCAGCCACTGCGCCACCAGGGAAGCCCACAGCCTGCTAATTATTAATGGAGCCAGGATTCAAATATAGGCCTGCTCAGTTCCATGGCTTTTCTCCCATCATTTTTTCACTGTTGAGTCATGATTTTGTTCCATGGTGATAGAGAAAGATGTGAATGAAGGACAATACTAAAGATTACAATTATGAAAAAGAAAAGCCAAAAGGAGGATGAGATATTTACTAGGATGAGGTATTAAATATTCTGCATAGACTCTTACTGGTTTGCTTATGTGTATATGTAATATATCATTCCATGGGTCTATTACCATAATTATAGAAAACTTTAAGAGATCTTATCTTTTTTTAATCCTAAATATGAAAGTCTTGAATTCAGTGATAATTAATGATTTTTTTAAAGTTTGCATTGTTTAATGAATAATGGAATATATGTCATGTTACTACTAATAATAAAATTAACGACTAATAACGATAGTGAATTCTCAGATAGGATTAGACTACTTAAGTTTAATATCCAAAGTATTAAAGAACTTTCCTGTTAAATATATATTTAATCAGAAATATCTGTCATAGTTAGAGACACTGGGTTTTGGTTTCAAACTCCTTTCTAGTCTGTGACACTCTGCTGTACCTCTTCTATCGTATTCTCATTAGCGAGGTATCATACTTCAGGTTGAAATCTTAGTGTTTCATTTTTCCAAGATATTCTATTAACTCACCTTTTTTTGAAACTGAAATGTATTGGGGGCACAAAATATAAGGTAAATGAGATGTTCTCCTGGCTCAGAGCAGCCCTCCAACTGCTGTGGTATATTTCTGGTGCATTGAAGCCCTGACTCTCACAGGCACTGTGATTCTTCTTGTCTGACTCCACTCTAGGAAGTGAGTAACTACTTTTCGAGCCTCTGTCCAGCTCCAAGCATTAGGCGTCCTCACAGTTTCTAGAATAGACTTTGCCCGTGCAGCTAATGGAACAATGGCATTCATGTGTGAGATCTACCCAGTCAATTAAATATTGTTGCAGTTGTCTACAGCCAGGTGTTTTCAATGTCTCCTTTATAGATAAATAGAAAAGTCATTTATATTTTGTCTTTGTTTCAGCGTTCTTACTTCCGTACTCTTCTCATGTATGGGTTCCACTTTCTGGTGTGGTTCCTTTGTGTCAAAGGAATCAGGGACACACAGTGTGGGTTCAAATTATTAACTCGAGAAGCAGCGTCACGGACGTTTTCATCTCTCCACATTGAACGATGGTAGGTTCCTAACCGGAATGTGTCTGGTGTATCTTATACAGCAGTTTCTCCAGGTAATGGGCAGTAGCCCTGTATTCCCATAATGAATATGCAGGTTTAAACAAAATTGACACTTATATATGTAAACTTAATCTGCACCTTTACTGGTTTGGTTCTTATTTATCTCAAACCAAACATAGGGTATAAAGTTATACATTTACCTTAATTGTAGACAGTATAAATTGAGAGGCCTGAAAACGTCCTGTTTCCTTAAGCTTCCTTTTTTTCCTTCAAAGGAAAAAGAAAAAGCTCAGACATATCAAAGCAGAAGAGGGTACCCACTTTCTCTTCTTTCCTTTCTTTTGCAGGAGTAACTTCCCTCTCCTGCCTAAGACCAATCCTCGGACCTCTGCATCCCCTTCCACCTTCTGACAACCCAGTCCTGTTCACTTATTTTCTCTCCAGTGTATTTAGCCTTTTCTCTCAACCACATCTTTCCCATCCGTTTTTTCAAGTTTAAATTTCTCTTGCCATTAGAAAAACACCCTCTCCATTGACCCCTGCCCCCAGCACCCCTTCAACTCTAGCCCTCTTTCCTTTCACAGCAAACCTTTTCTTGGAAAAGTGGTCCATATTCACTGTCACCATCTTCTGGCTTCCCACTCACTCCTCACCCATCCTCCCATCTAAACATCTAGTTACCCTCCTATCATTAAATCCAGTGGTCATGTTTAATATGACCACTTACCGTCTCAATGAACCTATCAGCAGCGTTCGGCCTCTCTTTGTCCCAGACCTCGCCTCAGCTCCCAGCCTGTTTAGGGAATAACAGTCACATAGAAGCCTGAAACCTTGGAGTCATTACAGCCTTCCCCACAGCCCCTCCGTATATCCAGCCCATGACCGAGGCCTGTTTTGAGCTTTTATGTCCCTTCATTTCTCTTCATCTTCACCACGATCTAGGACATCAAGTCCTATGCTGCAGTCCAAGGGGACCCTTCAGAAATTAGAAGTGATCAATCAGATGCGCCTCTTCTGCTTCCCGTTGCCTTTCGGTGCCTTCCAGGGCCTTGAGAGGGATGCCAATAGGCAGTATCAGTATTGATATTACCGTCTGGCCCACCTGAGTCTCCATGTGCAGATTCTTCCTTCTCACCACCCACTGCCCCTCCGTCAAGGTCTCCTTATGCTTCACATCTTCGTTAGGACAACCTGCCCTCACTCTCTGTACCAGATCAGATGCCCCTGATTGTATGCTGTTGCAGTGCCATAAGCCATTCTCGTAGCACCTGTCACATCTGTAGTGTTTTATTTGTGTAATGTTTCTTTTTCTCTATTAAAACGTAAGCTCCACAAGAGCAAGAATCCCATCTGATTTTGCTTATTGTATAGCAAAGAGAGTGCCTGGCACATCATAGGTACTCAATAAATACTGTTGAAAGAACACTTACTGTTAGTACTGGGTTCTGTGTGAATTCTGTTCATGGTGGGAGTCTGCATAATTATTCCAGTAGATGTTCATTTTTATAGTCTCTATTACTTTCATGTGTCTGTTTGCAAAGATCTGTTATCTCTGTAGAAATAGATGTCATATAATCTTCCCAAATAACTTTAAAGAAACTAGTTTCAGAATTAAAATTATCAAACATGTTTTTAAATCTTTCCTAGATTAATATTTTTTAAGTAATGTATATTTGGTTTTAAAATTAAGATGCATGTTTCTGTTATGTTAAAGAATAAAATATATTGATAGTTAACGGACTCCAAAATCAGAGACTCTTATTTATTAAGAAGCCACTCTAGAAGTAAAGCCCTCCCTCTGCATTAGATATTTTTCAGTCAGAGGTTATGTCTCCATCTATGGTCAAAGAACTAGGTTCTTTGTAGTTCAGAAGGAGGGATTTAAAAATGGAGAACATTAGGGTTAGGGTTGATGACTTAAAAATCATGAAGTTTCCTTGTCAGGACTGTTCTAAGGCAGGGCTGTTGTAAGGCAGCGTTGTCCAACAGAAATATAATACGAGACACAAATGCAAGCCATATATGTAATTTTAAATTTTCTAGTAGCCACATTAAAAAGTCAAAAGAAAGGTGACATTTATTTTAACACTATATTGAACACAATATAAACATAGTCATTTCGGCATGCACTCAGTATGAAAAAAATACTGAGCTCTTTTACATGCTTTTCTTTGTACTGTGTCTTCAGAGTACAGTACATCTCAATTCACACTAGCCACATTTCAGTTGCCCAGTAGCCAGCCACATGTGGCTAGTGTATTGGCCAGCACTTTCCAAGGTTTTATGGGTCTTTTAAGTTAAAGAACATGTTTTTATTTTTTTCTTCTTTAAATTTTATGTTCATGTGCATGTCTTTTTAATTATTTATTTGCAATTTGATTGGCATAATATTGACCTGACTTAAAATTTTAGCTTCTCACATCTCTCTTTAGGGTCCAGTTATGTTTATGTTGTGCCCATAAAGGAGAACCACCAAATACACATGTATCAACCTGATTAGCAATATACCCTTCACCACAGTAATGTTTCATTGTCTTTATTTAAACATCTCTGTTCCTTCACTTCAATCAAGAAAGACTAAAGAGCAGATTTGTTTTTTCTTATGCAGCATAAGTTTTAGAAACCAAATTGTGCATCTACTCATTTCCATATAAGTGTCTCCTTAGACGGTTTTTTTAAGAGGACTTGTTCTAAAGATTCGCTGAGATTTTTCTTGTAACTTTCAGGGAATCCAAGTCAAGTAGAGTTTCTAGGTATTACAAAACTTCAAGGGATACGCTGTACTGCTGAAGTTAAAAGACTACAGGCATCTCTTTGATTCCGAATTACTTGAGTATGGGTAACGTTAAATGTTAACTATAAATATGTATATAAAATCTCCATCCTCTGAACTCTACCTCACCTAAATTCTTTCCATTTAATGTTAAGGTATAATTTGACCCAATTTATGAATAATTTTTTAAATGGATTCTTTGAAATGTACTTTCTTCTAGTGAATTTTTTTATTTTTAATCAGTGTTATTCATGTTTATAATTTAAAGTCATTCCATCAGGCTTATAACAAGAAAACAGTTGTCCTTTGCCCCATCTCCATCCATCCCCCATTCCTGCTCCCTCACTCTAGTCACTTTCATCTCTTTACTGCTTGTTTGTGGTGTTTGCTTTCACATTGAAAACAATGGGTCTGCATAACTACGTCTAAGCTTTTCAGTTTTAGATATTAATTTCCACAATAGGAAATCAATGGACAAGTATTTCGTTCTTTTAAACTCCTGTACACCCTCCACAGTTATGCTCCTAATACAGTTTTAAAATAATGTTTGCTTAGCTCAGCATTGATCATTATAGCTGGCTATAGAGAATTCAGATTTGAGCCGTAGCATGCAATGGGATTATACGACCCACATAGTACTTTTTTTGTAGTACTTTTTGTTTTTCTAAAGGTAATAACTGGAGTTTTTTGCTGGCATTACTTGACTGTGGATCTAACACTTCCTTGTCCTCACTCTCTGACAGGAGCATAAGTTCCCAGACACATCAGATTATGCCTCAATTCCATCTTTTTCTTGGAGATGGAAAGCCTTTCTTGGACATAGAAAGCCTTTCTCATCGGCTCTTTCTTTCTAGTTGTGTCCTGGCCTGCTGCAGCTCCTGTCCTAGATCTTGTTTTCCTTGGTTTTCATCCTAATTTAGTAGAGCACACTTCTCTACACCTCCTAAAAAATATGAGAAAGACACCGCGAGACCCCGCATGTAGAGACGTGCCTTGATTCTACCCTCACGCTTGTTTACCAGTTAGCTGGAGAAAGAGTTATAGGTTGGAAATCCTTTTTCCTCTGGATTTGGAAAGCATTGCTCTGTTGTCTTTGGCATCAGTGTTTCTGTGGAAAAGTCCAATTCTGTCAGTAATCTAATCTTGATACCTTGTCTATGGCATGTTGTTTCCACCCCACTTTGGAAGCCTTTTATTCAGAGTGTTTTGAAATGTCATGATTCAGTGACTTAATGTGGCTCTTTTTCATGCCTTTTGTTGAGTACTCAGGAGGCCCTCTAAGTCTGGAAACCCATGTCCTTTAGTTCTGAGAAATGTCCTTTATTCATTTCTTCAATGATCTCCTCTGTCTTTTCTCTCTTCTCTCCTGTAAAACAGATATAGAACTTCCCTATTGATCCTTTAATTTTATTTTCTCTCCCTCTTCCTATTTTTCTTCTTTTGAGATTTCCTCAATTTTATCATCTAACCCTTTTAAATTTTTATTTCTGCTATCAAAACCTCAGTTTCCTGCAACTCTTGTATTCTAGTATTCGTTTTTCTAAATCTGTTCTTGTTTCATGACTACAGTAGCTTCCATTAACACTTTGACATTTTCTTCTTTCCATGCGTTGTTTCTGTTGCTCCAGTTTTTTTCTTTAAGTTTGTTTTTATCATTAAAGTTTATCCTCAGATATGTTTAGTATGGTGCTAAAAATTTTAGCTCATCAGCAGCTGGGTGCGTGGTCAGCGAACTGACTGACTGATAGATTTCACTACAAATTAAACTAGTGGGGCCATTTTGTGTGGGTAACTCCCAGCTGTCACTATGTTTTGGGCTGGTCATTTTCACTGAAGTGGGATCCTTCAATCTGCTGCCTAAGAGATATGATCCTGGCTGCCAGCATTCACAGAACCGGCTGGAAGAAAGGAGAATCTCATACAGATTTTCAGTGAGCCCTCCGGTTTGCAGCCCACCTGCAACTCCACTTACAGAGGTCACTTGGGCCCTTGATGCCTGAGCCTCGGGGGCTCTGTGGTGCCCATTAACCTGCTCTGGTCTTCTCCCTCTGCTGTTGTCTACTTTCTAGTTACCACTTGTCTAGCTACTTTCCAACGTTCACATTTTTTTTTTGTTACTCTTATCTTCTCCTCTTTTTGTTCTCATATGATTATCCCATCATTGTTGTTTTAATTTTAGTGGGATTTCAGGAGGGAGCAGTAGGGTGTGTGTGTGTGCCATGTTTAGCAGAGTCTCAACACACTCTTTGTTCTTCAGAAATACATCTGTTCCTGAGGTAACAGCTATATCAGGAACTGAATAACAAAAGAAAACATGGTGACTCTGCCCTCCCCACATTTACAAAAACTCAAGAAGTCATTTCAGTTGGAGAATAACCCTTATGCTGCTTCTCTTTATTGGCATAAGGTTCCATCCAGAAGTACTTGGTATTTTAATTATAATGTTTGCTTTGGTAACAGATTGGTCTCTTATTTGTAATATGGTGATATGAACTGCAGTTTGTTGTTTTGTTTTGTGGTTTTTTGTTGTCGTTTTTTTGGGTTTTTTTAAAATAAACATCTCGTCTTCTAAAATGTTTAAGGGGAGAAGGGTATAATAAGAATAATAGTTTATAAGATGAATAGCCCTTTCAGTTTTTAATATAAAAAAAATTTAATTTGTATTTCAGTTAATCAGTGGTTTTTTACCCCACTCCTTTTCATTCATCATTTTTATGTTGTTTTGTGTCTTTGATAAGTCACTAATTCTATATGATATCTTTGGAGAAATACTTAAGAATCTTGATCAGATTATTAAATAGCATTACTCAGCAGCCCATTAGGTAATTTTTTGGTTTTATGTTAAAGGAAAGTTTTAAGGGTTAATATTCAAATTATTTCCTTCTTTCATGAGTGTCACAATTCTACTTAATAGAAGTTTTACTTAGTCCTTTTAGAAACACAAAGAATGCTTTTGTAGATGGTTTTATCATCTTAAGTAAATATTTTATTAGGATAAGGAAAAGCATTAAGTGTTTTAAAAAAATAGTTTTCATATTGAATTATCCAAACACTTGGGATTTAAACTAGTTGCATAATGGATGGTGGTGGTATTGTAGCCAAGAAAACAAAACTCCCAAATTCAGATTGTCTGGAATCAGGGAAATCAGATAGAAGTGAATTTTAGGCGTTTTCTTGTTTGTGCTCATATTTTAAAACCAAGCCTGGGAAGTTTGAAGCGTGTTCCATGCAGTCTAGAAAGTGGGGCGTTTCATGTCTCAAGAATGAAAGCAAAACAGTGAAAGACTTTAGTGCTTTTCGAGACAAGTAAAAGCATGAAGTGCAGCGCGGGCAGTGGTGCTTTTCTTTTTGAGTTTAATGCCAATGAAAGGAAGCAACTGGTTGAGAGAATTTTGTTAAAATCCAGGAAAACTTCTAAGTCAGGATTCAAAAATGTTAAGGAAAGCAGATTCAACCTAACCAAAGGGCTGATTGAAGAGGAGCTTTTTAAGAAAGAGTCTTTCCTAGGTAGAAGGAAGGCTGAGCTGGGAATTCAGACTAGAGATGATTTTAAGTGTATGTTAAAATGAGACAATGTATATATGTAGTCATACCCACAAGGCCTTTCAGGCCAGCCTAAACTGGCTTTCTGCTTTTACCAGCTGCCAGTCCTGTTTTGGCCGGGACGGCATTGGGCAGCGGAAGAGGGAAGGCAGGCCACAGGGACGCCGTACTTAGAAAAGAAATAGAAGAATGTAATCAAGCAGCTCTAAAGTGATTGAGAACATTCTTTCCTAGTGCTTCTCAAGGTTCTGTTTTACCAGCTCTCTGAATCCGTTGAAAATGCTATCAGTTCTGTTTCTTGAGCTAGTTAAGGTTGGGATTTGAAAACCATCAATCTTGAAAATTTCCAGGATTAAATTTTCTCTGTTGGAGCCCAGGAGGCCGTTTTTACCTCTGGGAGTTTCTGAGTTGTGACAGAGATGCTATATTTCTCATTTATATGTTATGCAGTGACAGGCAATGTTATATTATTTGCCTTGAAGCTCCTGAACTACTACTTTGCTTTTATTTGACCTTATGTTTATCTGGCCTTCACTTTTAGAGTATAAGCTTTTATATCTGCTGTGTAAGCTTCTTTAAAACATGCCAAGGTAGAGATTTAATTACACTCTATTTGTCTTTTTAAAAATAAATAGCAGTGTATTTTCTATTTCAGGGCATTTGATGTAGAACTGCTTTACATAGCACAGTTCTTTAAAATCCCAATAGCAGAAATTGCTGTCAACTGGACTGAAATTGAAGGTGAGTATATTGTTTACATTACAGCTGATCTTAAGTCGGGGAAGACGTCAGACCATACAGTTGTCCAGTGAAGTCAGCTGGCTTTACTATCACCCCGGCTCAGCTGTCCTAACTCAGAGAGGCAGTTTCATGGACAGTACTGCCTACTAATCCTTGCCACCCTCCTCCAGCTGGCTTACTGCCTTCTGTATTTTTTAGTCTCTTCTTAGGGTCTTCATTAGGCCTACTGGCTTGCCTAAGAAATTCAATAAAAACTTGTACAGTAGACAGGATCATGGTGATTTCTGGCTAGAAGCAAGGTGAATAGTCTTCAGATAAACTTTATTGTTTGTAATACCAATTTTTTTTTTTAGTATTATTTCATTACTCAGTGACTTTTGAGTACCTACAAACCACTGTGCAAAGCCAAATGAGGAATTAGTTGTTTTTACTCCAAATGTCCATAATCCATTCACAGCCGATTTTTAACTGGCATCTGTACATATATCCAAAAATGTAAAGATTTCTAAGATTTAAAATGTGAAATCTATCATACATCCGAATAATTTCTATTCAGAAAAGCTTAGACAGCTCTCACTGTTTAGAATTTAAAATATATTCTAGTGTTCTCCTTTGCTTACCTTAGAATGATCCTAAATTAATTCACAGTGTAGGAGCAGTTAACTGGAGACTTTTTCAAAGTCACCTGTCCCCCAGGTAAGCATGGCCTCCTCTTGAAAAGTCACTGTTGAAGTAAGCAACCTCAGATGTTTAGGGACAGAAAAAGGTTAAGAACCGGTCTGGAAATCATACAAGCTATGTAGACCTCTTGGAGTCTTGCTGAATCATACTGAGTTTACAGCAGTTTGACTAATCTCCACAGTAGCAGCCTAGATCAAAGGGGATGGGAAGCAGGTGAAAGGTTGCCTCAGACTCGTCTGGGTCAGCTCGCTCGATGTATCTGTGTTGATCTGTGCCCAGCATAGACTCTATGGGAAGCTGAAGTGGGGAAAAGTAAAAATATGTTTCATTTTATATCAGTTGCTCACTTGAATTTCTCAGAGAGTTGAGTGTTAAATCTCGTTAGCCAGCACTTAGTGAGCAGTTTTTCTGTTAATAACCCCAAACCCTCAACCATATACGATCGGTCCCTCCCCACTAGAGCAGGGCCATCTGAAATTCTCAGTTTAGATCCTCCCAAGTTTTATTTCACTTCAAGGTGTTTTGGGATTTTTTTGTTTTGTTTTGTTTTGTTTTTTTAACATCTTTATTGGAGTATAATTGCTTTACAATGGTGTGTTAGTTTCTGCTTTACAACAAAGTGAATCAGCTATACATATACATATGTCCCCATATCTCTTCCCCCTTGCATCTCCCTCCCTCCCACCCCCCATATCTCTTCCCTCTTGTGTCTCCCTCCCTCCCACCCTCCCTATCCCACCCCTCTCGTGGTCACAAAGCACAGAGGTGATCTCCCTGTGCTATGCGGCAGCTTCCCACTAGCTATCTAATTTACATTTGGTAGTGCATATATGTCCCTGCCACTCTCTCACTTCGTCACAGCTTACCTTTCCCTCTCCCCATGTCCTCAAGTCCATGCTCTAGTAGGTCTTTGTTTTATTCCCGTCCTACCCCTACTCTCTTCATGACATTTTTTTTTCTTAGATTCCATATATATGTGTTAGCATACGGTATTTGTTTTTCTCCTTCTGACTTACTTCACTCTGTATGACAGACTCCAGGTCCATCCACCTCACTACAAATAACTCAGTTTCATTTCGGTGTTTTGTTTTTTTTGTTTTTAGAGAAACCACTCACTTTGGCTTTGAAGATATTTAAATCTCTTATCCATGATTTAAATTAATTACGGTGGATGTGTTAACTTCATTGTGGTAATCATTTCACAGTGTATACGGCTATCAAATCATCACGTTGTACACTTTAAATACATTTCAATTTTATTTGCCAATTACACCTCAGTAAAGCTGTGGTGGGGGCGGGGGGGGGGGGGGAGAAAGGAACAGAGAAAGAAGCTAGAGCGTTTGGGCTTCAATCTGGAAATTGTCAGTGATCGTCCTGTGGTCTTTACCACGTCACTCTACCACCCAGCACACCAGTTACCTGAAATTGGAGGGCAGGGCAGGTCTGCTTCTGACTTACCAAAAAAAAAAAAACAATTCCAAGGGGTAAAATCAAGGAATATAAGCTTTTAAGACATGCTCAAGGAGGCAGATGTCATGTAGTCAACTGCACTTGGCATGTTGCCATTTGACAACCACTAGACAAAAAGATGGCCTAGCTAAGATGTATTTATTTTATCTGATTGAGAGTCTTTGGTAGAATTAGAATAAAAGTTGGGTTTTTGTCTTGGCTTTCTTATCTCAGATTATTAATCTGTACTTGTATTATGTATAGAGGTGTATCTGATTCTCTGTAGTACATGAGGTTGAAAAGCAGTGTGTAAAACATGAAGATTTGCCCCGAAAATCATTTTTAAATGTACAAAGGAATTGTTTAACAGACATACATATATAATATAAATAATGTAAGTTTAAATTAAGGTGACTAGAAGCTCACAAAGGTCATGACTTCTAAAATACAATTTTAAACTGTTATGTTTCCTGAAAATATATTTATTTTTAATTATTTTTAAATCGCAGGGTCTAAATTAGTTCCATTTTGGAGCTGGCTACAGATGGGCAAGGACCTACTTTTTATACGACTTCGATATTTGACTGGTGCCTGGAGGCTTGAACAAACCAGGAAAGTGAATTAGGTTATTTGCCATCTTTGGTTGTATTCTTATCCATCAGTGTCACATTATTTCATTTGAAATTAAAATTTTAAATAAAGCTGGAATAAACCTATTCCATTGTCTGCCTTTTGATAATTTTAAAGAATTTACTGCCAGCAGTAAAAATCTTTATACCTCTTTTGGACACAAAAATTTTTAAGGTGTTTGTAACAAAAGTCAGATTTTCTTTTGCTTTAGCAATTTTTTTTTTTTTTTTTTTTTGCAGTACGCAGGCCTCTCACTGTTGTGGCCTCTCTGGTTGCGGAGCACAGGCTCCGGACGCGCAGGCTCAGCGGCCATGTCTCACGGGCCCAGCCACTCCGCGGCATGTGGGATCTTCCCGGACCAGGGCACGAACCTGTGTCGCCTGCATCGGCAGGCAGACTCTCAACCACTGCGCCACCAGGGAAGCCCTGCTTTAGCAATTTTATTCATTTAGATTAATTATCATTATGATTCTGAGAAATATAATTTTTAAACAGAAGACAGAAGCGATTATTCTTACTCTAAAGTGCCTTATTCTCATGAACTTAAATATAAACCACAATCATATAGTGTTCAGGGATTTAAAAATAAATGTTTAAATATATATAAATTTATCAATATTAAACCCATAATTCATTCTGTAAAAGTCTAGGAAATTATGTTAAAGAAAGGATATAGGCTTGCTCACAAAGGTATCCACTTTCTCATACAGTCTTATTTATCTCCTTCTAAATTTTTCTTACCTCCTGGCAACCCTTCCCTCTTGAGTTCATGTTAATAAAAATTGGAAATTCTTTATTAAAAAGAGAAAGTTTTGCGATATTAATAAATGTATTTACTTAATAACATCAGAAGCCTGTGTTTTTGAGAAACTAAAGACTAAAAAATAGCAGTTATAAAACAATGAACTCCTAAAAATAAGAATTAGATTGTTTCTGATGTTTTAGAGAAAATAATAATACCTAACATTTACTGAGTGTTGACTGTCTGCCCACCACCGTTCTAAGCACTTAGTATATAATGACTCATCTAACTTTTACAATAGGAGAGGAAACTTAAGGCACAAAGCAGTCGACTTGCCCAAGGTCACAGAGGTAGGAAACAGTAGAGTTGTGACCCTAGCCCACATAGTTCGGATCCAGGGCCTACACTCTTTAATGAGTATGCTACTTCAGTTTCTGACAGTATGATAACGGGGGACATGTACGTACAGTTTCAGAAGCAAACGAAATACAACATTTAAAGACAAGACTTATGTGGAAAAGTAAATAAGCTAAAGAGGACTCCTCTCCAGTAGTTTCAACAACAGTGACGCTGTCACATCTACATTAGACAACAAGCTCCTTGAAAACAGAAACCATTTCTTACTCAAATTAGTATTCCCAGTACAGTGCTTAGTGTAAACACTTAATATCGATCAAGTAAATAAACAAACTTCATTCACTACCAGGTTTTGAGAGCCTTTAAGTCACTTAAATGAACAGAACAAAACAAGGCTTATGCAAGTAGAAATGAGAGAAAACAAATAGTAAAATGACTGTGAGCATTAACAAGAATTTAAAGTTACAAGCCTTGAGCCAAAAATAAGATCCTTAATGAAACTATAATAAGACAATAAAATAATTTATTGTTCTTCATAAGCTAGTGATAAAAATGTATGTTTGAAGCATGAGAGGAATTTTCAGGAAAAGGGTCAATAGTTTTTTATGTAGTTCACCCATGAGCCCTATTAAGGTTTCTGATATCCTTAATGCCAATTTATCTTCCTAGGCACAGGTTCACCTAAGCTAACAGCGTAGTACAGACTCGGGGGCACCCTGTAAGAGAAAATGTAGTTTAACTTGTTGACATTATAGAGCCTGCTAACAAAAAGAGCAAGCAGCCATAGCAAAAGCAAAAATATCAGCTACTATCATTTTACTATGTACAAGGAACTGTGATAAGAATTTCATGTGCATTATTTAGCTTAATCTGATCAAACAACTCTATCATACAGGTATGATTACCCACATTTCAGAAACGAAGAAGTAGTGTTAGACAAGTGATTTGCCCAAGATCACACAAGTGGCCAGTGTCATGCTTCTACTGAAATAAAAGCAGGAAATAGGATCATGGGCCATGATTAAAACTGAGGGTACAATCTCATTACAATCAGACAACATGACCATTTACAGTACTTTCTACCTTCTGACTTGTTCTTATAGAATATGTATACATGGAGTTTATTTGACTCAAGATTATGTCTGGATGATGACATGTTTCTTGACATCTGTAATTCTATGTCTCTATGTAGTTGTGTATTTCCACGATTCACAGTTAATTCTCCAGTTCTGTTTTCCACTTTTTCTATTGTTATAATTTCCTCAAGAGCAGAAACCTTGCCTTTTATTTGTGTGTCTCCATAGCATCCTAAATTGTGATTGTTCAATAAAGGTTTCCCAAATGGTTAGATAATGCCAGCATAACAATTCATTTGTCCAAGAAAAAAATTACATGAATTAGGTTATCCATTTTATCGACAGCTAAATCTCCTCAAGAAGCAGTCTTATGGGTTGCTTTGTTTTTGTGCAAACTCAAAGGCACCAAATCTACAAACTAATGATTGTATTATGTCCATCCAATATAGGACTCATTTGGAATTCACTGATTTTGAAGTAAAACTCATTAGTATTTTGATGGTCACAAAAAGCAATACCTTCCCAGATTTGATCCTCTAGACAATAACTGCCCTTCTACAACCAAACACTACAGGAAAGAATGGTGACCTCACACTTGCTGACAAGAGCCAAGGCTGAGCGGGGAGCCAAGATGCACACCCTCACAAGGCTGGAATCAGGTACCTGGACATCCTCACCTGGGCAATGTCAGAGAAGGCCCAGCAGGGAGCAGACTTTCATCCCCTGAAGCCAATCCTGAGTCCGCACCAGGGGAAGCTGGCCTTGCACTCCCCTCTGCAGTAACAGCAGCTCCACCCTCTCCCAGGGATGGAGTCGGAGGAGGCACTTCCTCTGGTGGCCCCGCAGTGATGAGGCCACCCCGCTGCGGTGACAATGAAGACCATGTAGTGAGCCAGAACTCCTACCCCTGCCCGAATATAATAAATAGTCCCCCTTCCTTTGGGTGTCAATGGGGGCCAAGGGGAGAACCTGTACTTACACCTCCCCTGGCAATATAACAAGACGGTGCTCCCCCTCTTGACCAGAGGAGTGTCAGCTAAAACAAGAGTTGTGAATAAGATCCAGAGTCTCAGAACATAATAAAAAAAATGTACAGGTTTCACAAGAAAATTGCTCGTTAAAGCAAGAACCAGAAAAACCTCAACTTGAATGAAAAAAGACAATCAAGAGATGCCAACACTGAGATCACAGAGATGTTACGATTATCTGACAAGGATTTTAAAGCAGCCATGACAAACATGCTTCCACGGAATTACAAACATGCTTGAAATTAATGAAAAAAGTAGAAAGCCTCAGCAAAGAAACAAAGTCTCAGCACAGAAAAAGACAATTTCAAGAAGAACCAAATGGAAATTTTATTTATTTATTATTATCTTTAATTTTTTTTATTTTGGCCACGCCACGCAGCATGCAGGATCTTAGTTCCCCGACCAGGGATAGAACCTGTGCCCCCCAGCAGTGGAAGCGTGGAGTCTTAACCACTGGACCACCAGGGAAGTCCCCCAAATGGAAATCTTAGAACTGAAAAATACAATCACTAAATAAAAAGCTTGGTGGATAAGCTCAACAGCAGAATGGGGGTGGCAAAGGAAAGAATCAGTAAACTCAAATATAGCACAATAGAAATTACTCAATCTGATCAAGAGAGAAAAAACAGAATCTAAAAAAAAAAAAGGCTCACTGAAACTATAAAAAGATCTAACAGTATCATCAGTCCCTGGAAGGGTGGAAAATGCATTTGAAGAAATACTGGCTGAAAACTCCTCAAACTTGGCAAGAGGCGTAAATCTACAGAATCCGATTCCGTATAGGATAAACCCAAAGAAATCCATACCAAGACACATCACAATTAAACTTCTGAAAACTAAAGACAAAAAATCTTGAAAGCCACCAAAAAAAAAAAAAAAAAACCTGACACCTATAGTGGGGAAACAATCAGAATGACTGAACTTACCATCAGAAACTATGCCAGTCAGAAGGATGTGGCACAATATTTTTTAAATACTAAAAGTAAGGAACTGTCAACACAGAATCTCATACTCAGCAAAAAACAAATCTTCAAGTATGAAGAGGAAATAAAGACAATCTCAGATGAAGGAAAGCTTAGAGAACTGGACACCCACAGACCTACCCTAAAACGATGGCTAAACAAAATTCTCTAAACAGAAAGAAAACATCAAAAGAAAAACTTGGAACCTTAGGAAGGAAGAAAATACATGGTAAGCAGAATATTGACAAATACAAAAGACTTTATCTTCAAGAGTTTTATATTATGTTTGATGGTGGAAGCAAATACTAAAACAGTCTGATGTGGTTCTAAATATATGTAGTGGAATATATAAGACAATTTATTACAAATGAGGGAGGGAAAAGGGGCAAAAACAGAGGTAACAGGCCTTGCAATCCCCTAGGCAATCTTCTGGCATCGCAGTTGGGGAGCCGTGACCCACAGTTGGAGAATCAATAAGCTAAGTATGGAACTAGTGCCCAATCTGTCTTTTTTAAGATAAAAGAAGTATTAGCAGAATCTGCCAAAAGCAAGCCTTATTCAGGTGACAGATTCTCATACTAAAGTAGGTGGGGTAAGAGTTTGACCCATTAATGTTTCCAACTATGATTACTTTTCTCTTTCCACAGGCCAATTATTTAAAGAGAAATAAATTGAGATTTTAAAATTTAAAATCCTCAGTTTAGACAAGTCCCATACAGTTTTTTGAATTTCTCGAATACCTGTACATTCACCATTTCTGATGATTAATCAGTGCATGACAGCTGAGTTTTAGCTGCAATTTTATCACACTCACTTTTCAAAAATAATCATTTCAGAAAAAAACACTTCCAACAAGAATAGAACCTTATTTATATTTCTTTTCTTTTTTCTTAAATTTTTTAAACATCTTTATTGGAGTATAATTGCATTACGGTAGTCTGTTAGTTTCTGCTTTATAACAAAGTGAATCAGCTATACGTACACATATACCCCCATATCCCCTCCCTCTTGCGTCTCCCTCCCACCCTCCCTATCCCACCCCTCTAGTGGTTACAAAGCACCGAGCTGATCTCCCTGTGCTATGGAGCTGCTTCCCACTAGCTATCTATTTTACATTTGGTAGTGTATATTTATCCATGCCACTCTCTCACTTTGCCCCAGCTTACCCTTCCCCCTCCCTGTGTCCTCAAGTCCATTCTCTACGTCTGCTATATTTATCCATGCCACTCTCTCACTTCGTCCCAGCTTACCCTTCCCCCTCCCCGTGTCCTCAAGTCCATTCGCTACGTCTGCATCTTTATTCCTGTCCTGCCCCTAGGTAGAACCTTATTTATATTTCTTATAGGAAATATATGTTAGAAATTTAAATTTCGGATTTCCCTGGTGGTCCAGTGGTTAAGACTCCGTGCTTTCACTGCAGGGGGCACGGGTTCAGTCCCTGGTAGGAGAAGATCCTGCATGCTGCACGGCGCAGCCAAAAAATAAAAAATATTTTTAAAAAAGAAATTTAAATTTCATTAAAAATGTGGTTTCTTGGACATCATTTTTCCCTCTGAATAGGCAACTGATGTGGAAGGATACTGTTTGAGTCAGGAGACTGTTTTCCAGTGATGAAAGCTGTGTGCATCTCAGTTTTCTTATCTATAAAACAGTAATACAGAGATAACACACGAGCTGCTGAATGAAATGAAATATACAAGCCTAAGCTTTAAAAACAAGAATTTTATGAAAATGTAAGATAACACATATGCACATATCAGGGAGAATATTTTATATTTGGTAAATGCAGAATATGATCTTTTATTGGTTTATAACCTACCTTATTCTAAAGGTAACTATTCTAAAAGACTATTTCTCCACCCAAACTTCTCTCTTAAATAGGAGAGCAAAAAGTAATGGACTAAACTAACACACCATTGTAAAGCAATTATACTCCAATAAAGATGTTAAAAAAAAAGAAAGTAATGGATCGGCTTTCTTCTATGCTTAACTATTTTCAATAGAGGCCTTAAAGTAGAGCTAAGGCTCACTAAACAATAAGTGATATGATACAAGCACATCATGAAGACTCTTTATGAATCTTAAGATTCTGTATGAACATGAAACATTTTATTTGTATAGAAAATGCTTTTAGAGATGTTCTTTTATTCTCATTTAAAGTGTTCTGAATATTTCTTTAATTTCTCCTAGAATTCATTCTTCCAGAAGTCATCTATAAATTAAAGAGCAATGTGTGGATGAAAGAGTATAAAGTTTATTAAGCCCTTATAAAAAAGATAATGCCACAAAGAATGGCAAAAGTCAACATATTGATCGCTAACAAATACCAGGGAGAAACTTGCATCTTCCTGCCAGGCAGCTAGTAGGCAGGGATCTTGGACTTCCAGCTTCTAGAACTGTGAGAAATAAATTTCTGTTGGTTAAGACACCCAGTCTATGGTATCTTGTTATAGATACCTGAACTAAGACACCCATTCTTAGTAGTAAAGCTCAACCATAATTCTGTGATACCTTGGGATGTTGCCTTTTATTCCAGAATGTATTGCAAAGTTCCCATATCAAAATTAAACTTATCTTCATCTTAAAAACAAATTTCTGCTATTCAAAAGGAATAGGAACCCATTCAGTCCTGTGGGGATCAGATACCACAAAGTCAAGTACCCCTACAACTCACAAAAATTATATTGAAATAAGTGGATAAAATTTAAATTAAAAAGTCATTATAACTGGGTTAGAGTTTGTGTTACATATACCATCAAATAATTAAATCCCACATGAAAATAAGAATAAACCTTAAACTTACCCTTACTGTAAAGGTAAGTTTTGTGGACCATACGACTCTCCAGGTCCATTAACGTGTCTACCGCTTCCCCAAAATGACTATGAATCACCCCTAACTTCACCCCCCTTCAGTACACACACACACACACACACACACACACACACACACATCTAGTTTTTCAAAAAGAAGACCAGAGGCAGGTGTTGCTTTCTCCTGCACTGCTAAGCCCCTGGCACACCAAAAGCCTGGTACGAATCCAAGCCCAGGATCCATTACTCTATTCTCTGCCTCTATTCCTAATACACCTCCATACATTTAACAAGTATTTGATGAGCACTTACTATATGCCAGGCACTTTTTAGGTGTTGGGAATAAACAAGAACAAAATCAGACACACTCCCCATTCTTTTAGATATTACAGATAATTAAAGGAGACAGACGGTAATCAAGTAATTAAATATAAATCAATTTGGAACAATGGTGTTGGTTATGAATGGTCCTACAAGATTATAAACCAGAGGGTCTAACCATATCAAAGAGGCCCAAGAAGGCTTCTCTAAGATGTGACACTTGAGCTGAGATCTGTAAGTAGGTGTTAATGAGACAAGGAGGGGAAGGAAAAGCCCAATACAATGGAGCCCAAGTGAAATGTGAATTGGGAGTTAACAATGGTTGAATAATTCCTGCCACTTAATTAAGTAGAATGTTTTCTGCTCTTTTCTTTTTATGTGTTGCATTCATTCATTTATTTTTTTATTTTTAAAATTTATTTATTTTTTATTTATTTATTTTTGACTGTGTTGGGTCTTCGTTGCTGTGCACAGGCTTTCTCTAGTCGTGGCGAGGGCGGCTACTCTTCATTGTGGTGTGCGGGCTTCTCATTGCGGTGGCTTCTCTTGTCGTGGAGCACAGGATCTAGGCACAGGATCTAGGCACACGGGCTCAGTCGTCGTGGCTCGCGGGCTCTAGAGTGCAGGCTCCGTAGTTGTGGCGCACAGGCTTCGCTGCTCCGCAGCATGTGGGATCTTCCCAGACCAAGGCTCGAACCCGTGTCCCCTGCCTTTGCAGGCAGATTCTTAATCACTGCGCCACCAGGGAAGTCAATATTCATTCATTTAATTTGTTAAAAACTTTGTGGGTTTCTTAAAAGCAGTAGAGGAATCAAAGAATGAGGATCAAACATGACACCAGAAGTATAGGCAACAAACGTAAAAACAGATAAATGGGATTACATAAAACTTTAAAACTTCTGGGCATCAAAGGAAACAATCAACAGAGTATAAAGGCAACATACAGAATGGGAGAAAATACTTGCAAATCACATATCTGATAAGGGGTTAATATCCATAATATATAAGGAGCTCCTACAACTCAACAACAAAACCAAATAATCAGATTTTTTAAATGGGCAAAGGACTTGAATAAAAAATTCTCCAAAGAAGATACACAAATGGCCAAAAAGCATATGAAAATATGTTCAACATCACTAATGGTAAGAGCAATGCAAACCAAAACCACAATGAGATGTTAACTCACACCCATTAGAATGGTCACTATCAAAAGAACAGAAAGTAACAAGGGTTGGTGAGGATGCAGAGAAATTGGAACCCTTGTGCACTTAACATTCTGGTGGGAATGTAAAATAATGCAGCCATATGGAAAACAATATTGAGGTTCTTTACAAACTTGAAAATAGAACTGCCATGTGATCTATCAGTCCCACTCTTGGGTATATATCCAAAAGAATTCAAAGCAGGGGGCTTCCCGGGTGGCGCAGTGGTTGAGAGTCCGCCTGCCGATGCAGGGGACGCGGGTTCGTGCCCCGGTCCGGGAGGATCCCACGTGCCGCGGAGCGGCTGGGCCCGTGAGCCATGGCCGCTGGGCCTGCGCGTCCCGAGCCTGTGCTCCGCAACGGGAGAGGCCACAGCAGTGAGAGGCCCGCGTACCGCAAAAAACAAAACAAAAAAAAAAAAAAAACAAACAAAAAAAAGAATTCAAAGCAGGATCTCAAAAAGATAGTTGCACACTCATGTTCACTACAGCATTATTCACAAAAACCAAGAGGTAGAAGCAAACCAAATGTCCACTGACTGATGAATGGATTAAAAAAAAATGTGGCCTATACATACATGGAAAATTATGAAGTCTTAATAAAGAAGGAAATCCTGCCACATGCTACAACATAGATGAACCTAGAGGACGTTACGCTACGTGAAATAAGCCAGTCACAGAAAGAGAAGCACAGTATGATACCACGCATATGAAGTTTCTAAAAGAGTCAAAATCCTAGAAACAGAAAGTAGAAAAGTGGTAGCCAAGAGCTGTGGAGAAGGAGGAGGGGGAATTACTTTTTAATGGATATGGAATTTCAGTTTTCTAAAATGAAAAAGTTGTAGACATCTGCTGTATAACAATGTGAATATACTTAACACTTCTGAACTGGACACTTAAAAATGATTAAGATGATTAAAAAAAAAAAGTCAGGGACTTCACTGGTGGCGCAGTGGTTAAGAATCCGCCTGCCAATGCAGGGGACACAGGTTCCATCCCTGGTCCGGGAAGATCGCACATGCCGTGGAGCAACTAAGCCCGTGCGTCACAACTACTGAAACCCGCGCACCTTGAGCCTGTGCTCCGCCAACGAGAGAAGCCCCCGCTCGCTACAACTAGAGAAAGCCCGAGCGCAGCAACGAAGACCCAACACAGCCAAAAATAAATACAATTTAAAAAAGAAAGTCAGTCTCACCTAGTCCCTAAATAGCATGCTACCAAGCACCAATTTGAATGAATTCCAATATTAACATAAATTCAATTAAAATTATAAAGGTGTATCTCAAAACTTTAAAAATGAGGATCAAGAAAACTCACTGAATTATTGAAATGTCATTGTTGACCTCTAAGAATGTTGGAACAGCACTGAAATCAAATAGTTTGACAATTCTCTAGAAAAACTGAGGTTTTCATACTCAAAACCTCATGGAATTCGGCACATTCTAGGCATTCTGGACTGTCATTATGATCGTGCAAGTTGTGTCTGCATCCAAGTCTCTGGCCAAGGCGGCTGGATGAAATCCAGGCTGCACTCTGCCTCAAAGCCAGCATCCACAGGGCTGCATCCACCGAGGTGGGCGGGTGCACCGCGTGGTTCTTTGGCTATCTGGCTGTGGGCATTCATACTCATTTCTCAAGGTGTAGCTGAATTTCACCTCTGTGGAGACCTCCCTGACACCTTCCGTGCCCGTGGCCCTAAGGGACACATGAAGTTGTATGACAATCATCGGCATGTGGGTCTCTCTAGTGAGACCGAGTTTACTGAGGGCCTCTGTTCTGTGTCCATATGGTTAGTCCAGGCACCTGGTACTCAGGAAAGTGTTCAATGATGGTTATGGAGTTAAGATGGCTCTTGAAGGAAAATTCAAGGGGGAGGCAGGAAAAGTGGAGAGCTACAGATGAAATGTAGGAAGGAGACGAGAAGTGGAAGAGGTGTACAGGCAGCAACACTAATGGCTCTGAGTGGAACCATTATAATGCTGGATCAAACATAAGGTACAACAGATGTACAAAGCAGGATCGTTGCATCTATGGATTACTGTAGACTTTCTCACAACCTTGTCCTATGTTGGGCACATGACAAGTGAAAAGAACCAACCTTCTCATGGGTAAAGAGGCTGCCCTTCCTACCACCTCTTTATGGGCTGCAGGAGCTCATGTTCAGCCAAGTTCTTGTAATTCAGAAAAGGGGGAGTTCTTGTAATTCAGAAAATTCAGCTTCGTTTTGCCATGGTTTTCAGGTCTTAAACCAAAATTTTACTGGTGTTTCTACCAAATCACAACCTGTGACTGAGTCTCAGCTCTCACATGATTCCCATTATGTACTTTTTTGGTGGAAGTTCTAACAAGCAATAAAACTGCAGCCGACCAAGAAATCAAGAGGGAAAAATAAAGCAAAGAGTCTGGATTTCCTATTCCAAGGATATTCAGCTTCTGAAAAATGGAGTGTCAGCTCTGAGCCTTCCTTCCCAGAGTGGGTATTTTCTCCTTGGAACTCAGAGCTTACTGTTCTTGAGTATAAAGGATTAACCTGCTAGACTAGGTTTGAGGGATAAGTGATAGGCATTGTATAAGTGACAGGCTAACTTCTCGATGCCAAAATTTCATGGTATGTAAATGAGAATGTACAGAAAAAGCAGACTACACACAAATAATCTGCAAATCCAAGTCCTGCCAAGAGCCCAGAGAATTCTGTGAATTTAAAAAGACTGTGCCAGAAGCACAAGCCAGTACTGCAGAGGTTATAATTTCTTGCTCTGCGTTGTGTCCTCTGCATTGTCTAATGCACGTAAGCAAAGGAAACAGATAGTGGCTGGGCCATTTCTTTTCTTAATAACATTAAAAAAAAGAAAAAGTAAGCCACATATTATCAATTGTGTGACCTCATTAGTTTACCTGCAATAAAGTGCACAGGAAGTGCAACCTGTAGTTCTTAGCAGTCCAAAGGTTTCCTGGAGTTTCACACCCAGAACAATCTCCAACTTAACACCTAGCCTGGAGCAGAGGAAAATGGGCCAGGTGTAGAAAGATGATTTAAATTCTACCACAAATGCTGTTTTACACAAGGTCACTGCTCAACTGACAACACTATGATAATGCAAACATGGCATCTGCCACAGGAAGAAAGCTCAGTGCTTTGAGAACGAGAAAAAGCAGTTAAATTCACGGCTTTGCATTTCAGGGGTATCAGGACCTTCTGGAGGACTCATTTTTCTACACACAAGAGCAAAATGAATACTGTCCCGTGTGGCTTTCTTCTACTTTCAACTCTACAGTAAATGCCTCTTCTATGAAGAGCTGCTGGCTGATGGGGAATCAGAGACCATCAGTATGTTGGTGGCATTTCCTAAACAAATTCTGAGTGAGTTGGAGGAGTCCACAGTGACCTCCAAAGGCAGGCTATCCAGGGGGGAGCCGGGCCATGAGCAAGGAAGGCTGTCCATTAACATTGTTCACGGCCCATAACGTTGTACCTTTATTAGATTAGACAAGAGTATATATTATATATGCTAGGCTGTTAAGCAAATAAATACGGGTAAGGAAATGATAACCCACAAAATTATATGGCTTGTTTTAACCACCACTCACCACTCAGAGTAAGTAGCTTTTCTTCTGCTTATGCCAGGGCAAACCAGCTACTCTGGCGCTGTCGGTGGGAGTAATGATCCCCTTTACTCTGCAAAGCAAGTAAGAAACAAACAGCAAATAACAGCAACCCTCAGGGCCCAGAGACACGTCAGAAAGAGCCACTCGGGGGCGGCGGGGGCGGGGGGTAGTCCAAACCGATTTGTTGGTCCCGTATCTCTAGTTCTGGTAACGGCCCTCCGGCCTCGGGCTCCAGGTGGAGGCAGGAAGTCTCAGCGTGGCGAGGAAGAGATGCGAGCTGCCCCGCGCTGGCGGAAGCCTCCCAGTCGAGGGAGCTTGATCGCGGACCGAGGGGAGTCCGGGGTCTCGCGGGAGGACGCAGACGCAGCCCGGGGCTGGGAGCCCCCTCGCGCGGGCTTCCCCGAGGCGCCCCCGCCCCGGGTTTCCGCGCACGTGGCCGCGGGCCGCGCCGTGCTCCCCCTCCTCGCGGGCTCCCGGAGCGGCCCGGGCGCTCGGCGGCGGGCGGCGGGCGGCGGGCGGCGGGCGGGGGCGGGCCTGCGAGCAGGGCTTCTGGCGGCTTTCCAGGTCGGCGCACTAATACGGGCGATGAGGCTTCGCGGCTCCAGTCTGACTGACGCCGACTGGGGCCGCCGCTGCCGCCGCCGCCGCCGCCGCTGCAGCCGCTATCTCGGTCCCCGCCGCCGCCACCGCCGCCGCCACCGGGCCCTGCAGGCGCTGGGCGCGCTAAGCCAGGAGGTGAGTTCGCGGCTTTCGGAGCGGGCGGCCGGGGCACCCACCGCGGGGGAGGGGACGCGGCCAGACCTGGGTGTGTGTGGGGGGTAGGGATGAGCGGCACCGCGGGGAACAGGTAAGAGCTGCCCTCCCCGGCGCGCTGTGGGTGTGTGCCTGTGTGGATGCGTGTGCAGCGAAGTTTTTCTTCCACAGGGAAGCCTTGGAGGCTCTTTGGTGTGTGGCTTGGCTCTTTGTACTCTCCATCCCTGTATTTCTTGGTGGGGCCTGTTTGGGGTGGGTCGGGGTGGGCGAGAGGCCGGAGGGGACAGCTCCGGGGAGACGGCCGCGCGCCTTCCTCTCGGCTGCGGCCGCGGGGGCCGCCGGCACCTGGGACCTGTCAGAGGATGCTTGGCCCGCGGCGTGGGGCAGGGATGGGCGCTCGCCGTCAGCCCCCGGGCTGGGTACCGCGAGGGGCCGAGCACCGAGGACAGGCGCCGTGGAGACCCCGATTTGCCGCTGAGTAACTGTTTGCTGTGGCCGGAGGGGGAGGACAGTGGAGAAGTCGGGGTGCGGGGTAGTATATATGACTCGGCTGGCCTCCCAGGCCTTGTATCTCGTAGGGTTTTTTTTTACTCTGCTTACCTTTGCGACACGCGAAGTGAGCAAAAAGAAAAAAAGAAAAGTTAGGAATGTTGTTTAAGTGTCTCTGCGCTAGCGCTTGGATTGTGTTGGGAGCTGGGGTGTTTGTCTTTTCCTTCGCCTGCCGTTCGGTGCCAGCTCCCCGCAGAAGGGAGGGGGGCGAGGTGGGGAACAGATACAGGAGACTTCCTGACGCCAGCATTGTGATCGGAAGGAGGAGCGCGGGGCGGCGGCGGGGGGACGGGGCACATTTTTATGGATGGCTAATCGCTGACAAGTCTTCCCGTTACTGTGCCTTCCTCCTCCCACTCTTGACAGTGCAAATTTGAAATGATAGTTTAGAAAATACTCCGTTGACTTGTTTCTGGGCTGGAACTGGTACGCGTGAGAAATAACGTACACATGATGTAAATCGACTTTGGGAATAAAATTGCACGTAAATCCTTTGCCCAGTAATTCACAGTCGGATACACACCCACCGGACACTGTGGATTGCTTTTAATGGATCCAATTTACAAGTACCGTTTCAGCGGCTTGCCAGATTTCTCGGATAATCTTTTGGAAGCGTTGTTGAACAGGAATAATAGAGAATAGCTGTAAAGTCATAAGGCATTTAATAATGCTACCTCCTTGGCCATAATTGAGCCAAGCATTTGGGCATCCTTCTGGATGAGTGACATGTTAATCCTACAGGCATATCTTCTGCCTTGGGATTCCTGTCGGTGTCAGGGAATGCCATTGGATGTTTACATTTTAGAAATAGTGATCTATATTTAAAAAGGAAGTAAAAGTAAAATCCAAACACATTCTCCTAACTCTAAATAGACAGTTCTATAAGTAAGTGTCCCTATATTTGTAGGAAACCATGAGCAGGATTTTGGACCGCTCTCAAGTTTGTGGTTATCCAAGAAGGATACTGCAGATAAGAAAATGATGTAATCATTTATAAATAAGGAGCATTTAAAATATATTTTGTTAGAAGCTTCAAATAATATATCAGAAAAATAACTTTTAGTGGCAATGATCGCCTTCACTGATGGCAAGACTGCTGTCTTTAGCAGACAGCCTTCAGCTTGTTAATCTATTCTGACACAAGCAACTCCCATTTTTATGCTTGACTGGCTGTCTTTGCCAGAGCTGTTTTTTGCTTGAACTCTGTGGTTTCAAGCTATGTTTAAGAGAATGCCAATGTATTCTTGATCTGAGCGAACTCATTTTTATCACTACAGTGTTTGCTAAAAATCAAAGACATAAACAAATCTTAGGTTAAACCTCTAAGTACTTTGCACTTCTCACATCTTTGTCATCAATCTTATAAAGTCAGCATGAGCTATTTGACTTTTCTCCTTTTAAAATCTTTTTCTTTTTCTTATATATCCCCAGTTAATGAGTAATCAGAAAATATTCACAGACGTCAACTACTATATCTCTGATTGCCCTAGACCATGGAATGAGAAAGAGGAGGGGTTTTTGTTGTTAATGAAATATTGCTGAGGATTCTAGAAGTAATAAACAACTGGTAAATTTGTTTATCCTTTCTAATCATGTGGTCAGTTGGAGGAGAAAAAAAAATCTGTCAAGAAATTATTTCATAAAGATTAAAATATTCAATTTCAATTTTACAAATAGTTTAATTCTTTTTAATGAGAGTTCAATTTCCTTTGCCACATTTGGAGAGTTGGTGTTTAATAAGTGGTCACTATAGCGCTTAGACAACTAACTAGTTTATATCTGACGTTCCCTCTGCAATAAATAAAACAGCAATTTCATCATGTTTAGCTTTAATATGTTGGAAATAATACTTATCCACAAAATATACTCTGATACAAGGCAAGCTAAAAGTTATAAAAATGAAGAGGTTTTTTTTTTTAATTCGCAAAACATACTACCTTGAATTTTAAAGTTCTAACGAAGCTTAGTGCAGATTTTCTGCTTATCACTTCTAACATTTAATGAGGAATTCTGAAACAGGAAATAGTCCAGAATAAAACAGTAAATGTAGCAGTACATTGAAAGCATGAATCTCTTCAAATAGTTGTAATTCTAGGCTGTTGGATTTATATTTCCTTGGTTACTGTTGCCAGTGAGTTGAAAAGTTATTCTAAAGGGGGAAAAATAAAGCAAACAGTAAATTCGTAAGTAGTTATAACAGTATGAGCACCTTAGAATTTTTTTTTTTCTGTTAACCTAGTAAATAAATGTTCATGTCACGAGTAGGGGCATAACAAAAAATAAACAAATATCCCTTGGCCATAAACTAACATTTTAAAATAAATATTCCGATAAATGATGTCTCTTAAGAAACGTGAGCTAACTAAAGTTAAGATTTTAAGATGTTTGTTAGCGTTAGAAGCCATCAGACCCGTGAAAGCTGGATGTTCTTCTTGCCAGTGGACCTCGGCCTGACACTTCCTACCCCAAACCATTCTGAACACCACCCACTACTCTCTTTTTGTATCAGCCTTGAGCTGACCCTAGACCACTTTTCCAGGCTTATCTTCCCACCCCTTCCATATTTTATGCTGCAGTTAAAACAAAGAATTGTGATTTCCCCTGCATACCCTGGCTTTCCTCTCCTCTGCACGTTTCCTCATGCTAAGGCCTAGAATGCCTTCCCCTGCTTCCCGACCTCTCACCAAATCCACAGACCTATCAGCATCTTCCTCATCTTTAACGGCCCTGTCCAGGTGTGTCTTCCTCTGATGCCCCTGGTCTCAGGTGTGTCCTCCTTTGAGCACCTGTGGCTCTTGACATTTTGCACTCTTGCCCATCTTGTCTGCTATTGAATTACTCATATGCTAATTTATTTCTTCTCCTCAGACGGTCCTTTCAAGATCTGTGAAGGAACAGACTGTGTTTCTATCTATCGTTTCCATTCCCTTCATGCCCACCACAGGGCCCTGCCTCAGTCAGTAAATATTAATTAATTGACACGTCTTTCACTGAACCCATGGTCTCGTCTGGAATAAAATCTGCAAAGGAGTTTCCCCTAAACGATAGGTCTTAACGGTCCATCTTTCGAGAAGCCAGTGTTGAACTTGAGGACGTGTTAAGAGGCTGTGGAGAATAAGCCCTCACCCCAGCCCAGTTGAGCCTCTTTCTCCTGAATATTGTGGCTGAGCATTACAGTCAGGAAAGCTTATATGATACTCTTATTGCATTAGCAATTTTCCATATCAGATTCACTAAATACACAATGGAAACCATTTAGCAAAAAAAAAAAAAAAAAAGACCAGATTTTTAATGTGATATGGCTACCACAATGAAACTCTAATTTGATTCCACAGAAAATTGCTAACACGATATGCTGACCCCCTTCCCCCCAGCAATAGCCACAGAAAAATTGATACTGTTTTTAGTGTACATGTTTCAAACTATGCTCACAAAAGAAAAAGCCGACTGCTGCTGAGATGAGCTTCTGCTCTGGTCAGATTGGAAATATAAAGAATCTTGTTATCAGTCTTGTCAGAGAGCTGAATCTCCCTTCTGTGCCTTGCTCATTACATTACCAAACCATACTAAATCCCATCTTAATGTGCATCGTATTCTGTTCAGTGGTTCAGAATGAATAGAGTTAATATAATGTAAAAAATATAATTTGTATATAAATATCATGCCTATATAATATAGTCCATTATACAGTTTTAGTATATAAATATCATGCCTATATAATATAGTCCATTATACAGTTTTACTATGACATAAAATTTAAATGCAAAACTTAAAATGAAAATGCATATATATTAAGAGACAAATTATAAATGTGTGTATACAAAGCTGTATCACTTCAGAAGTCCTAAACACTGATGAAATGTTGGTTCTCCCCTTTCATTCCCTAAACCGTATTTAATTCAAAGGCAAAAATTTAACCCATGAAATCAGTGTAAAGGAGTCCTACAAAGTTCTGATTTTTCCAAAAAGGCAGTTTTGATTTTCTTTTTCAGGGGGAAATACTAAATATCAAAGTCCCTCTCTTTCTGTCTCTCTCTCTCTCTCTCTCTCTCTCTCTCTCTCTCTCTCTCTCTCTCTCTCTGCATCTCTCCTGATTATCTGATATCACTGGTGGGGATTATTTTTATATACGAATTTTCCCTTAGGGAAATTTAATATTTCATATCTGACCACTTCCTTTCCCCTTTTCACATTTAACTTTGAGGGACTGTACATAGGAAACGTGTATTCCTCAATCATGAAATGGGTTTAGGGCTGCGGTTGTGCAAAGCTGTCTTTGTTTACAAACACTGGGATTATCAGGGGTGGCCATGCAGTTTTCTAGCCACTGGACAGATAATCTGCAGAGTTCATATGTTCTCTGGGGGCCACCCAGATGTGTTAATGGCCTTGGGGATTCGTTCTGAAACAAATTAGGGTTTGGAAGTGGTGGGGGTGTGAACGTTCTGTGAGGGAGCAGCAGTCTCACCTGGCCAATTCCGAGAGCACATCCCCAGGTAGAGGGTGCCATGTGCCTTCACAGACCCTTCTTAACATGGCGTATCTTCTTCCATGTGGCCTAATATTTTTCTTTTTTAATCTGTTAAACTGCTTAGAAGCTGATCAAATGTAGATTTGCTTTAGTTAATGTGTGTGTGAGTCAGTTTGTTTTTACAAAATGCAGTTCATTGTGAAATAGGTAGTTGAGGCAGTTTATCAAAAGCCTTTGAAGGATTTTGTTCCGAGCACTTAGGGTCTTTGGAAGGTTTAGAGCAGATTTGCAGATTTTTTTTTTTTTAAGGAGAGTTTGATGGATGGTAGAGTTCATCTAAAGTGCTGTGAGTTGCCTTCTGAGTACTTGTATGTAATTTAATTGACTTGGTGGTAACACATTTCAGAAAATAACTCAGAAAAAAATGACAGATTCCATCAGGGTTCTCCATCTCTTGGTAGAATATTTGATATCTCCTATTATTCACACTTGATTATAAATCTATTCATTCATCTTGCTTTTTTTCTTTGCCAAGAATCACACATGAGAGAATTGGAGTTTGGTAGGAGGAGGAAGGAGAAAGAGTAGGTCATTTAAAAGTTGGTGCATTAGGACAGTTGTGAGGATTGGAGGTGCCTGAGCTTGGGCAGAGGGTGCGGCAGAAAGCAGGTCGGCAGGTGCCGAAGGTTGACGTCACCTATTTGGGCTGGCTTTAGCAGTATTAGAGGCTACCTGTACTAGGAGTGCAGAGGGTCTTGGTGGGCTGGCCAGGGAATTTATCAGCACTTGCAACATTGTTTCTGCAGAAAATGAATTCTAGTTTCCCAATGACCACACTGAAATGCACACGACTTGTTCATAAAGTGGGACCACCAGGGATTAATGACATGAGTGATTATTATTAATGATATGAGTGATTATTAGAAGCCAGTGAATGTGAAAAATGAGAAAATGTTATAAACTAAAAAGATTTTAGGTCCCAAGTGCTTTTCTTTCACTTGTTGATGACTTTATATCATTCTTGCCTGATTTCCTAGGAGTAGTAGGATTTCATTTTTAGGAGCAGAAGTTGGATCCGATGTTTGTCAGAGACAAACCCTTGTGTACATAAATGCTTCCCTTAGGATTTATTAGTTATTATGTGTTTACACAAAGCAGTCATCAGGTATCGGATGTTCGCAAACAATGGCAAGTTGGTATCTGGGTGTTATTTCAAAGGATGACACCTTCTTTGTGTCATCATTGATCTAAATTGATTGCAAATATTCATTTTAAAAAGTTTTTAAAAATACTGTATTGATTATGTTTTGGGGTCATAAAATGTGATTTTGTGGATGTAGTAGTTGCTCTAGAAAGTGGGACTGATACACTTGGTCATTCATGCAACATTATTTACTCTGTGCCTTTTGTACCTACACTGCCTTTGAGGCCCCAGACCAGGCCGTCTGGACCATATAAAATGGTAACCATGGGCTTCCCTGGTGGCGCAGTGGTTAAGAATCCGCCTGCCAATGCAGGGGACACGGGTTCGAGCCCTGGTCCAGGAAGATCCCACATGCCGTGGAGCAACTAAGCCCATGCACCACAGCTACTGAAGCCTGCACTCTAGAGCCCGCGAGCCACAACTACCGAGCCCACGTGCCACAACTACTGAAGCCCATGCACCAAGAGCCCGTGCTCCGCAACAAGAGAAGCCACTGCAATGAGAAGCCCGCGTAATACAAAACGAAGAGTAGCCCCTGCTCGCCGCAACTAGAGAAAGCCCGGGCGCAGTAACGAAGACCCAAAGCAGCCAAAAATAAATAAATAAATAAAATTTATTTAAATAAAAGGTAACCACATAAAGTAGCATAACAAAATAAAATCCCAGTATCCAGGATTTCTTAGCCTAATTAGAGAGAGAGAGAGAGGTCAGGAAAACAGATATCAAATTGTTTATCCAATAGTTAAGGTTTTTTATACAAAAAATTGACCTATTTGGATTTCTCTAATTTTTCCTGGTTAGAATTCCATTTTAACTGTGTGTGAATTTTGAGTCACTCTTGACAAGGATAATTAGGACGGTATTATATGGGGCTCAGGACTCTAACCAGAGGTGAAATAGAAGGCATAATGGGAATAGAGATTCTGGTAGTAAGTCCCTGTGAGAATTTAAGGATGCTGAGGGCGTCCCTGGGCCTTTACTGCTCCGATTCTCCCAGTTACCCTCTACTGGCTGAGGGAGTTTGCATGGCCCCTCCTACAGGACACCTTCCCCAGCCCTTTAAATAACAGTTATAATAATGCACCTGTCACCTGTCTGGTAATAATGTGTTTAGATTTCTGTTTCCTCCTGTAGACTGTAATATCTTACAGGAAAGGGACCGTATTTTATCTTGAAATACCCAGTGCCTAGCACCATGTCTTGTTCATCATTGCTACTTGATAAATTTAGTTCTTCCTTCAACCATGTCCTTTTCTCTTCCCCTAAGATAGGTTGGTGTTTCAGAGGGTAAGGAGGAAGGAAGGAGAAGCCATTTGGATTTTAATCTGTAGGCACAGGAGAGCGATTCCATTTTGACCTGTGGTCAAAAAAGAAATGCTAAAGGGTTTGAACAGGCAAATCACATAATCAAAGGGGTGTTTGAAGGAAGGTGAAGACCAGTTGAAGTGACACAGTGCATCTGAATGCCCACATTCGCATCCCGCGAAGCTGGTGAGGTGGTAGATACACCATGAATGCCTTTGGCCAGTAAAAATCTGCGCTTATCCGAACGAACAGCAATGCATTACACAGCTCATTAGTGATTCTCCTCCATCGGTTTTTAATCTCATCCTTCAGGCAGCCTGTGGCCAGGAAACTCAACCTCCCACAATACATGCACATCAATAAAATGTTTTAAATTGCCCACATCATTTTAAAAAACATTTTAAATTTTCTTCACAGCCATTGAACGCTTTGCAGGTATTCAAGTACAGGTGGGTGTTCTCTGTAACATCACCTTCAGTAGATAGACTGTTACATGCACAGGAAGGAGGGAACACATTATGTAATTCTGCCCTTCAGAAGAATTTATCGTGTCACGTCAGCAAAGTAATGGGTTTCAGGTCAGCAGTTAGACTGATTACATAGGGCTTGATAATAAAATAGTTCATGTTACTGACAAAACTGGATTTTACCTTTATTCATGCAACGTTTGTTGTAGTCCAGACCTGGTGTTAGGCTGTACTGACCAACCCGTGGCACAGCCTGTGTCCTTTGGAAGGAGCTTGACATCTCTGGGGAAAACAAGTAACAAATATAAGGAGTCAGGAGTGATGGTGCTACTGTGAAGGTCTGTGCCAGGTGCTGGGGAAGCCCAGGGGAGCTGTGGAGGCCGATTCATGCCGCTATCTGGGGCCGCAGGGAAGGTTTCCAGGAAGCCGCCTTCCAGCTTGGTCCTGAAGGAGGAGTAGGAGGTGGCTGCACACAGGCCTCCTGGGCAGAGGGGAGGGAGTCAAGGGCAAAGGGAGTGAGAATTATTGAGGCTGGGAATGTAGTTGGGGAGGCCAGGTTGTGAAGAGCCTGGTTTGAAATTGAATGCCAAAAGCATCAAATCATACCCCACCCCGCAATGATATTTACTGTTGTTTTTTATATAAAATACGCAAATACATACCCAGAGTAGAAATTTGGATACAAATATTTTAAAGCACAAACAAAGCACGTTTAATCCCCACCCCTGGAAATAGATACTGTCCATTTGGCTGCAGACTCACAGCAAGGTGTCACTCAGGACTCGGGATGACATCGCGCGAGGGCCCAACAGGGAGGGTGCTTTCTGGGGGGTGGGCTGCCGAGGGGGGAGGCACAGTTGAAGACAGCCTCCTGGAGTGATCCAGACTCACTGAGGACGTCCAGGGTGGGACATGGCTAAGAAGTGTGTGGCGGGGCCCATCGCAGGATTCGGTGACCTGTGGAGTATGGGATGGAGGGAGAGGAAGGAATAGAATTTCCGAGGGATTGTTCTGGGTCAAGCGTAGCTCCTGGTTTCTAGCTTGGACTAGTGGTTAGAGGGTGGTGCTACCAGCACAAGGGGAGCACAGGGAGAAAAACGGTGCTTTAAGAGGCGTAACAGGATCTCTTTCTTACTCTTTTTTTAAATTAGTAAACTTTATTTTCTAGAGCAGTTTTAGGTTCACAGCAAAATTGAGTGAAAAGTACAAGAGATTTCCCATATACCTTCTGACCCCACACATTCACAGCCTCCCCTGCTACTGAGAGCCTGCACCAGAGCATTGGGCTTACACTGTCACCCCAAGACCATAGTTTACAGTAGGGTTCACTCTTAGTGTTGTGCGTCCTGTGGGTTTGGACAAGGTTATAATGACCTGTCTCCACCATTGTACTATCCTGCTGAATGGTTTCACTGCCCTAAAAATCCTCTGTGTTCTGCCTCTTCATCACTCCCTCTCTCCAACGCCTGGAATAGATTCCATTTCTACATTCGGATATAATGCTTCGAAGGATTCTGGAGTTAGTAGTAGTCAAATAATTTAAAAATCGTTTTAACCAGCAGACCCTTTCATCGAGGAAGCCTTAGGAAGTAAAGCCGAGTGAAGCAGGGCTGCTCTGGTGGAAGGTGGTGTCCACAGGGAGGAGACAGAGTCCTGGGCCCCCCCGCTTTCCCTGGTGTCCGTCTCCTCCCGCCATCCCTTGTTGCTGTGCCCAAGGCTCCCTCCAGTCTCCAGAATCCTGAGGAGCCCCCTTTGGAAACTGCACATAAGCAGCTCTGGAGCTCAGAGGAGGGGATGGTAGTTACCAGATGCAATGACCTCAAACTCTTGGGCTTTTGGAGATTTGGTGACTGTTTCTTAATAGATTTTTTTTTTTTTTATTTCCACTTGTTTGTTTGCTTGTTTGTTTTGGTCCCCTTCCTTGGCATCAAGCTGCCAGCTTCGATTTCACTTTGCTGTCCTACCTGCTAGTAGCACCTCCTCTTCCCTCTCTGTTAGCTGCTCTGATTTGCTGTAAGCTTGGGAATCCTAGAAACATGCTTGTTGTTTAAACTGAGTCGAAAATAGTTGCAAATAGATCCTGTGTGATCTTTTTTGTACAGGCTTGATAGCACATTTGTTTTGGCAGGTAGAACTCTTTTTTGTTTGTTGCTTGTTCTCAATTATCAGCAATTGTACAGAGGCAATTGCTGGATAGTCAAATTTTGTGCAGTTTTCATTCCATCTCTGTCAGGGTCCATCTGTCTTCTCACCTTCCCTCTCTTTCTGTCTGATCCTGGAATTCGGGACTTATATAGAAAGTGTATATTATGGAATTTCTTTTTTTTAAATAGGTGTAGCATGGAACTTTATTATTTATTTTTTTGGCCTCACGGTGCAGCACGTGGGATCTTAGTTCCCTGACCAGGGATCGAACCTGGGCCCCTCAGTGGGAGCAGGGAGTCTTAATCACTGGGCCACAGGGAAGTCCCTGGGCTCAGAAATTTCTATCCATCAGCTCTACTGGGTGAATAGTAGCAGCTGAAGCTAATTAGGAAGAAAAATACGTCATATTTTTAATTCCTAATGAAATGCTGATATGTTGAGATAGTTGAGACGCTGTTTTTTTTCTTTGATTGAACATTTATCCTCCCCTCCCTTTTTTCTCTTTCTTTGCCTCTGATCCATTCTTAGATTGTTTTTCTTTCTTTTTTTTCCTTTTTTTTGGGGAGGATACATTTTATTTGTACAGTGAGGTATGCATAAGGAATAAGCAGAAGTATAACTGTTAATAATAAAAAAAAAGAGTGTCCTTACATAGTTTACAGTTTTCAAATTGTTTTTGTACACATCCTCTCAGTATGAAAGGTAATGATTATTGTTTCAGTTTTACAGAGGAGAAAACAGGATTGAAGTGGTTAATTTGAAGGTCTCAGTTAATTAGCAATGGAGCTAACATTCAGATTCAAGTCTTTTTCCTCCAGTTCCTGTGTTTTCAATCCATTGCATTATGTAGTCTCTTGTTCATGGAATCAGTAGTTAAACTGTGGGCCCTTCCAAACTTGAATAATAAAATATCACACTTGTGGGGTGGTATACAGTATTTCCAAGCATTTGCTGACAGTGTAAAGGATATAGGTTGGAATGCTAGAAGCTTATGCCGTAATCTTCTCAAGGTAGCGTTGACATTCTCTTATAAGTGTTATGAATTGCTTACTCTTACACAATGTTTAATCTTGCTCTTAATATTCAGAATACTACATGGAAAAAATATGTAGTATTCTAAGTCTACCTTAAAAGTGACCCACACGATTAGGTGTGTTCTTTAGATTCCCTCTGTCAACCTTTAAAACAAAAACGTAAGTGGTTTAGCCAGCAAAGTCAAATTTATTTGGAATAGCAGCAGAATTGCAGTTAAGGACATGCAAACTATGGAAAACTATAAGCAAGTCTGGAGAACAAAAGAGAGGAGCATTCTTTTATAGTGGAAATGAGGAAGTTGGGAAGGGCTGTTTTGAATGAAAGTTCGCTGGAGGAGAGCGAGAGTTTGGGGTTGTTGTGACTTCTCATTGGCTGAGTTGCAGCAGTTTTTCATTGACTGCTTTGTTGCTGGGTAAGGAGAAAATCTTCCTTCATCCTGCTGGGATATGTCTTTCTTCCTGATGGTGTCTATAAAGTAAGCTGCTATGAGAGCTGTGAGTTCAGAGCTTCCTGACTCCATTGTGAATGAGGTTTTCCTTTATTCATTTTCACATCTCTTTGCTGCTCTAATGCCTATTCTACTTCTCTTTTACAACATGTGGCATAAATAAAATACCAAATAGGCAATGGAATAATAATTCTGTCTCCAAAAGAAATGGTAATGAGCAATAATAAAATTGTTTCTTGTCTCTCTATTTTAAGAAATAATTCTAAATCTCCAATAATTCTAATTCCAGAATTATTCTGAATCTGAAATTTAATAAATGATGTGTAACCAACATTGACATTCTAGCTGAAAAATCAAACTATATGAATGCCAAGAGAACTGTGTCTCAGGGATTTAAGTGAACATAGATTAAGACTTCTCACAGGCTTATTAAGCATAAGTTCCAATGACATCAGCTTACTTTAGCACTTCATATCATGAACACAAGGCTGCCTAATATAACCATGTCTTGGTTTAGGCATAATATATCACTTGTAGTTAGGGCCTTTATTTTATGTGAAATTCAGTATTAATATAAAAAGAAACCAATCTGCTGTTGGAGAAGTTCTGTTTTAAAGTGAGATTGAGTGTGTGCTTTATGCATTATGAAGGTTTTGATATATCTGTGAGCTTTTATCAGATGAGAGTCAAGTGATCATCTGTCACTTCCTCTGTGCCACAGTATAGCCAAATCCAGGAGTGATGATAAAAAATATATTTAAAAATTAACTTCAAATATTCTTTTTTTGTTTTTTTGTTTTGTTTTGTTTTTGCGGTACGCGTGCCTCTCACTGTTGTGGCCTCTCCCGTTGCGGAGCACAGGCTCCGGACGAGCAGGCTCAGCGGCCATGGCTCACAGGCACAACCGCTCCGCGGCATGTGGGATCTTCCCGGACCGGGGCACGAACCCGTGTCCCCTGCATCGGCAGGCGGACTCTCAACCACTGCGCCACCCGGGAAGCCCCATATATTCTTGTACTTAGTTGTGTAGTATAAGGTAAAGTTGTTTAACCCAATAATATTCCCATGCAGTAGATTCTATTATAGTCCTATTCCAGGAAGGATTATAAAGTCAATTTTACAGAAGAATGAATTTCAAATTGTGTGGACCTTCCAATAGATTTGAAGTCATAGAGATTCTGGAATATTAGTAGGTTTTAACACAGCTTTAAATATCGGATGTGATAGTGCATGAAAAGGAATTTATATTTCTGCTTTCTTTCAAAATGCTCACAGCTGATGAATCTGTGTATGTTTGTTTTAGTTATTTGTTTTGTATGAGAATAAGTGATTCCAAGAAAATAAAGCTCAATAATATCAATTAGCAGTATATAAACTTGTTCTTGGTTGGTTCTGAGATAGAAAGTAGATCTCATTTTTAAAAATAATCTCTCTAGAGTTTGTTCCATATTTTCCCCTTTTTCTTCGTGTAGAAGGAAATGTTATTTTTAAAACAGTACTCCCCTCTTCCCCAGCCGCCCCAAACTACCACTGTCAGAGAAAATTGATATGTTTATATGATTCGGCATTAAGTGGAAGAAAGGATCTGAAAGGCAGGCAGAATGCCCAGACTGCACAGAACTATGACGGTCCTGCAGTGAGTGTGGGCCATTGAAAGGTGAGTAACCTACATAATTGGGCCTGGGCTGTGTGCGAAGATTTCCCAGCATTTTATGTTATTAGGGATTTTAGTTTCTTTCAAGGCTTCCATGTACCAATGGCACATTATTTTCCATCTCAAAATTAGAGTTTTAAAAAAACCCTCTAATTTTGGCAGAAGGAGACTTTATTTCTAAAATCCCTTGAAGGTAGTGATGAAGCAAATTTTCATAGCATTTGGAATAAGATTTTTCTTGTGGTAAAATATACATAAAAGTGACCATTTTTAAGTGTACAATTCAATGGCATTAAGTATATTCATGTTGTTGTGCTTCCGCCACCACTATCCATCTCCAGAACTTTTCCATCCTCTCACTTGTAACTCTGTACCCATTAAACAAAAACACCCCCTTCGCTTTCCTCTCCGTCCTGGTAGCTTCTATTCTACTTCCCGTTGCTATGAATTTGCCTGTTTTATTTACTTCATGTAAGTGGAATCATACTTTGGTATCTAGCTCATTTCATTAGCATAACATCTTCAAGTTTCATCCGTGTTGTAGTATGTGTCAGAACTCCCTTCCTTTTTAAGGTTGAATAATAGTCCATTGTATGTATGCCCCATTTTGTTTATCCATTCTTCTGTTGATGGACACGTAGGTTTCCATCTTTTGGGTATTGTGAATAATGCTGCTCTGAGCATTGGTATGAGTACCAATCAGTGTCTGTGTACCTGTTTTCAATTCCTTTGTGTATATACCTAGGAGTGCAATTACTGGGTCATATGGAAATTCTACATTTAATTTTTGAGGAGCTGCTAAACTATTTTCCACAGCTGCTGAGCCATTTTACCTTCCTACCGACAGTGCACACAAGGTTCTAATTTTTCCACATTCTTGTCAATGCTTGTTAGTTTCTGTTTTGTTGATAACAGCCATTCTAAAGGGTATGAAGTGTTATCCCATTGTGGTTTTGATTTGAATTTCCCCAATGACTAATGATGCTGAGCACCTTATCACAGGCTTATTGGCCACTTGTATATCTTCTCTGGAGAAATGTCTATTCAAGTGCTTTGCCCACTTTTCAGCTGAGTTGTTTGGGGTTTTTGTTGTTGTTGTTGAGTTCTTTATACATTCTGGATATGAATCCCTTATCAGATATATGATTTGCGTGGAATGTGATTTTTAATGGAAAGAGTCTAAAAAACTACTATATATATATGTATTTTCCACCTATTTGTGTATATTACTTTTCACATTTAAGAATTCTGTGGAGTTTCATATCATACAGTCATATAAGTAAAAGAAAGCAGATATTTAAAAAGATTCTTTGTTTCTAAAACCCACCAACTTAGGTCACATTAATTTTAAACAAATCATGGTTAGATTAGAGGATATCTAGCCAGCAAAAGAGATAACATTCCAGTGTGTGATATAACATTCAGTGACACAGCAGTTGTTCTGCAAATGAAATTAGAAGGGCCATTTGGTCTTTGCAGGTCTAGAAATTTGGATCACTGAAGAAATATTAGCTGCCGTCCCCTAGAGTCTGTTTTTTGCCCCTCAGTGTCCTCCTCATTTAAAAACTTTCGTTTGAGTTAAGAGAGTTGTAATGCAGGTAGATTAGAAATAAGAATTTTTAAAACTTGGTTCTAGTTCTGCTTTTGACATATTAATATGGTGATAGTATTATTGAAAATCCAGCAGCAACTCTTAACTGAAAAACAAAGATATTTTAAAAAGTATAAGACCTTTTGAACAGGATAAGGACAATAAATATTTTTAGTCTCATTTATATGTGGTATCAAAAAGCAAAAACAAAACCCAAAACAAAAAGCCAACCTCATAGATACACAGAACAGATTTGTGGTTGCCAGAGGTGGGTGGGGGGACAGAATAGGTGAAGGGGGTCAAAAGGTATAATTTATAACATAAATGAGTCATGGGAATGTGATGTACAGCATGGTGACACGTGATCATAGTGTATAGTGCTGCATATTTGAAGGTTGCTGAGAGAGTAGATCTTAGAAGTTCTCATCACAAGAAAAAAATTTATGTAACTAGGTATGATGACAGATGGTAACTAGACTTACTGTGTTGATTATTTTGCAATATGGACAAATATCAAACCATTGTCTTGCACACCTGAAACTAATATAATGTTATATGTCAATTATACCTCAATTAGAAGAAAGGATTTTTCAGAAGAATAGATTCGAGGAGAGAAAGAGTAGGAATAGAGTAGAATGACCAGGAGTCAATTTCAAGAAATGAAAGCCTAGGTCAGCATTTCTCAGCCTTGACTCTATTGGTGTTTGGGGTTGGGTAATTGTGGGGTACTGTCCTCTGAGTTGTAGGATGTTCAGCATTATCCCTGGCCTCTACCTGCTAGATGCCAGTGGCACCCACTCCCTCCAGCCCAGTTGTGGCAACCAAAAATGCCTCCAGACTTGCCAAGTGACCCAAGGTGGGTAAAATTACCCCTCCTCGCTCCTTGAAAACCACTGGTCTAGGATGGTAAGAGCCTGAGTTGAGTTCCAACAGCAAGATGTCATAAAAAGAGGAAAACAAGTGCAATTTTGAGTAAAGAAAATTTCTGGTAATTAATACTTATTAAGCAGCTACCATTTCCCAGGCACCAGCACTAGGTGACATAGTGCCGTCACACAAATGATCATAAATATTTATTAAATGCAGCTTTTATGGGAGGGATTGGAGCTACAGAGATGAATAAGACAGTTTCTGTCCTTAAAGACTGTCGTTTATTAATAGAGGAGAGACAGATGAACAAATAAATTACGATCCAAAGTGAAAATAGCAATGTGTATAACCTACTGACTGAGAAGAGAATTCATCTGGGGAAGTCACGTGAGCTGGATTTGAGGGATGAACAGCAGTATTGCCTCCCGGAGTGGGTTTTGCAGATGAGGTGGTGAATTCTCCATGGTCTTTTAGTCGCTAAGTTGAAGACCAAGTTGAGGCAAAGCTCTCTCCAGACTGTCACCTCTGTCCAGGAAATAAAACTCCCAGAATATAATTAAACCTGGGATGACTGCCCGGGGAAATTGTACATTTTCCCTGAGGGTTTGAGTGGAGCGATTAGCACCTGGCAAATCCCAGAGCTGTGCCATTTTAGTGGCAGCTTATATACTTCACATATTGTTTTAAATCATTATCAGATGAGGAGATGCATATCTCCCTTAATAAATCAGACTCTCTGCCAAATCATATCAACAACACCTTGTTGATTCTGAAAAAATTAAATAAGAGGCCTATTTGCATCCTCGGGTTAACAGGTTCTTTATTAGCAAGTAGGTGTGCTTGTCTTGGAACCTAGAAACAGATGGGGCCATATGGCTTAATTTGTGGAGTGGCAATAGATTGCTTCATCTCACAGCAGCAGTGTTTGCTGTTATGTAGGAAAAATGCAATTATTCAGTGGCAGTTTACATAATATATATTCAAAGTAGTGGTGCTCTTCATACTTCCTTAATTATTTACATTTTTTAAATTTTACATGGAAAAAGAAAGCAATGAGCATCAAAGAAAATTGCCAAAGCATTTATCTTAAACTGCACCACATATTCTAGCGCTGCTTTTTCTTCACTGGCTTCTGTCCCATTAGTAACAATAGCGTTCAGGCTTGCTGATGTCACTGCTCACTCATTTAATTTAACTAAATGTGATAAATGTGTTTAATGAAGATTTCGTTTGGAATTTTTTTAGAAGGTCAGTATGGTACTTTTGCATTGCAGGGTATGTTTTCTGATATGATTGTAAAACTACATAAACTTATCAAAAATAATTATTTATGTATCCTAAAAGCTATGGAGACACTTGAGATAAGATGCAAAAGCTCTTTTCCCTCTCAGTTCAGAGAAGACAATTTATGGTTATTCTGCTTCATCTCATCTTGTGGCTTGTTTTTGAAAAGTATAAAATGTTCAATGTGATAGTAACGAAATGATTTTTAGCTTTAGTACGTGTGAATTACTAAACACTGACACACACCAGAATGGCTCCAGCTGCTCCTGCCCCACTGACAATATGGCTTTGAAAGAGTCCCTTGGCACCAGAGGCCAAGCCTAAACCACCTGCCTTCCTGCCATTTCAACTCTTCTCTGGCAGGAATTGCTCAACCATGGTATTATCTTCCTCTCTTTTCCTTTTCTCCTCTCACCCCCACCATTTTCTCTGAGCTGTGGACAACTCTGTCTTCTCAGGACCTCATTCATTCATTTAGCAAATATAAGCACCTACTGTATGCTAAACCCTATTCTAGGAGCCTGGGGTACAGTGTTGAACAAAATGGACAAAAATCCATGTCCTAATAGAGCCTATGTCATGGTGGGAGAAAAGAGACAATAAACCATAAAAATAAATAAAATACAAAACAATCTTGAAAAAGGAGAACGAAGTTGGAAGGCTCACACTTCCTGGTTTCAAACTTACTACAAAGCTACAGAAATCAAAAGAGTGTGGTATTGGCATAAGGCTAATTAGATCCATGGAATAGAATTGAAAGCCCATCTGTGGACCTATGGCTGACTGAGTTTTGACAGAGGTGTTAAGAACACTCCATGGGGAAAGAATAATCTCTTCAACAAATGGTGCTGGGATAACTGGGTATCCACATGCAAAAAAATGAAGTGAGACTCCTATCTCACACTATACACAGAATTAACTGAAAATGATCAAAGACCTAAATAAAAGCGCTAAAACCATGAAACTCTTAGAAAAAGACATAGGGGTAAATAATTATGACCTTGAATTTGGCAATGAGTTCTTAGATAGGACTCCAGAAGCACAAGTGACAAAAGAAAAAATAAATAAATTGGACGTCATCAAAATTAAAAACTTCTGTGCATCAAAGAGCATTATCATGAAAGTAAAAAGACAACATATAGAAAGGGGAAAATATTTGCAAATCATGTATCTCAGAATCTCTATATCCAGAATATATAAAGAACTCTTACAGTGCAACACAAAAAGACTAACAGTGCAGTTTTAAAATGGGCAGAGGACTTGAGCAGACTCTTCTCCAAAGAAGATATACAAATCGCCAAGAAGCATGTGAAAAGATGCTCAGCATCATTAATCATTAAGGAAATGCCAATCAAACTACAGTGAGATACCATTTCACATCCTCTCAAGATACCCCGCATTCCTTAAGTTGATGCCAGTTTTCAAGCAGGTAAACGTGAATATATTTTATCAGTAGATTTCCCACTCTGGTGGATTCCTTTGACTGGCAGGTTGGGCTTAAGCAGAAAAGGGCTTTGTCATAATATGGAATACTATATGCAGCATTTTAAAAGAATGAAGTAGATTTATATAATACTAACATAGAAAATACCCTCAGGCAAGTTGCAGAACGATTAAATATTTTTAAAAATTCAAACTAATACTATATTTTTTTGGTGAGGACCTATCTATGTGTGAGTATGAAGAGGAAAATATCTAAAAATAAGCCCAAAGAGGTAATAGTAGTTATACCAGGAAGGACATGAGGATTTGGGAACTGTGGTTGATGATCAAATGAAATTTAATCTTATCTGTGTTTTAACTTTTGTAAGAATAATAGCTTAATGAGCAACTTATATAATTAGAATTGTAAAACGCCTTGACTGATTTAGATATGACTAGAGGCAAAATGCCTCTGGGTTTATTTTGTTTTTGTTTTAGCAATTACTCTGAAACTGTTGACTACCAACTGTAAAATCTGTACAGGGAGTGCTCAAAATCTGTTATTTTTTAAATTATGGCACAAGAAAGTATTGTAAGTGAAATAAAAATGCAACTTAGAGTTAAAATTGAAAACTGAATATTACTCTGACTACCACAAAACTTTAAAAACAAAATGCTAACGTGAAAATGCTTACAATATTTCATTCATTGAAATAGGCAGAATATAAGACATATCTGTGAACCAACCCTATTTTACAATATTTTTATTTAGAAGAAAGAGTTTTAAATTCATAAAAATGTTAACAATGATTAGCACTTCTGTGTGAATGAACAGTCGTTTTGGGACTTTCTTTTTAAGAAATTTTCCATATTTTTCTAGGTTTTTTTTTTTTTCGTGAACACAAAATGCTTTTAAAATCAAGGGGAGAAAATGCCCTCACTATCTTAATTAAAGAAAAAGAAGGGAGAGAGAAAGGAGGACAGACTGGGCAGGGCAAGGCAGGAAAGATGGGGGATTCTTGTGCTACTCCTCTGCCTCAAGTATTAATAGCTTGAATTTTGTGTTTTCATTGCTTTGATCTTTAAAATATAATTTGATAACATATATGTATCTCTGTGATATTTAATTTTTGTTTATCTGTTTTTAAACTTTATAAAAATGATTTCATACTCTGTATAGTCTTCTAGGCTCTTCTTTGTTTTTCATTTAACATTTTATCTCTAAGATCAACCCTCAGTATAGTTAGTATATTTTTATTACTGTATGATATTTCACTGTGAGATTATTCCATCATTAATCTGTTCATTCTCTAGTTGATGGATGGGTTATTTCCAAATTTGTGCTATTTTGAATAATGCTGCTATATAAGTATTACCGTATATGCAGTAGTGTCATTTAGGGCAGTGCCTTTCACATGGTTTTAACTATAACCCAACAGGACATATACACAAATCACTCTCTCTCTCTATGTATCTGTGTATCTATCTATCACTTCAAAAACTTCAAGATATAATACTTTTCCCTACTCTGAGCAATGACTCTGATAAAACCCAGTCTATTTTTTAAAATACTGATAGAGATCCAATAAATTGGATTTTATTAACCATTTCTACCTGAGGTTTGAAAACTAGTCTAGGACATACATCAGGTTGTGGAGTTGCTAGGTCTAAAGATATGCAAATTTCAACTTCACAAGATAATAGCAAATTGTTTGCAAAGTGCTGATCCACCTATTCCTATCAATTTTTGTTAATCACATTCTTATCAACACTTGGTATTTCAGACAAAGTTAGGTTTTCAACAAGAAGTCTATTAACTTAATAAATCAAGTGAGGACATATTAATGATTTTTACTTACATTCTACTCTTACAACTAAAAATTTCTAGCCAAATAAAGTGCCAGGATTTCCAGAAGACTGGAGAACACTTGAGTTGTTCTGTATTCTGTTTGAGATCTTGCTTGGCAAATGTCTTCACATATTCTTTGTTTGAAACTACATCTCACTTATTACTCTGTTTGCTTTGCTGCTCAAGTATGCAAATAGTGATCTACCTCAGTTGTGGCCTCATGCTTGATTTTAAAGTTAAGCATCGCTGAGATATTATCTGCTAAGTAACAGTTTAACGACCTGAGAAAACAGGTACGTTGTCCCTGATGTAGTATGACACGGGTCATTCTAAAAAGACTGGAATTTTTATGGGCAGTTGTGATGTCAGTTTTAAAGCTCAAAGGATCAGTTAAGTATAAGCAGGCTGTTTGATGAAAAGTTTTGGTTGATTTTGTCAAAATGTGTCCTTTTGTAGAACCAGCCTGACATCTAAGGCTTCATAGTAAGAACTTAGTTTAGCTAGTTTGTGGGTCTTGTCATCATTTGTAAGGTTGAGAATGTCTTTCCTGCTGTTTTTACACTTGCCAGGGGAGGAGAGTGCCTCTGTATGCTGGGGCACTTCCTCTTGGCTCTTGCTGTGTTTCATGGCTCCTTAGCACATAAAAATCTACTTGTTAGTCTAGATTCAGTGACTAAATCTACAATGGAAGAATTTTTGCTCTGCACAATGACTGACTTCATTATTCACAGCTATCCTCTTGGTTAATGGGCCATCAGCCATAATCTTATAAGGCTCCTTCCTTATGTCTGTCTGGCCTGGGTGACTCCAATAGGAGGTGAACTTCCCTCCAGCTTAATCTTTCAAGTCAGTGGCACAATTAAGCCTAGTCACCCAATAATGCCATGTTATATATATTTCAATGATATTATCATCATAATTGACAAAAATTTTCCCAACACTGCCTTGCACCCTTTCATTCTTCTGGGTGTGAGTTTTTCTAGCTTGAAAATGTACAGAGCTCATTACAATGGGTGAGCTCACTTTGACTCCAGCACAGATTCTGTTTTTCGTTTTGTTTTGTTTTTAGTTTCTGGAATTCTTTCTCAAGGGCGAGAATCCTAACCGTAGGTCTAAAGAAGCACTTGCTTGCACGGTGGGACAGTAGCAGTTAACAGATGCCCAATGGAGCGGCAGGAGTAGATAAATTTACAGCACAGAAATGTTAGGGCTCTAAATGGTGTCGTTTCCTCAGTTATATCACATCTACGTTTTCAGAGATTCTACCTGGAGAAAAACCTAACAAGTTGGAGCAGCTCAAGTTCATGTCTCACGGTCCATCCACAGGTCTAGGGAACAGGGAAACTGTCCTGTGGGGTGCCAGTTACAGATTGTGGGTCTCACTGGGCCTGGCACAGTGAAGAAAGTAGATTGCTTCTGGCTGGCCCAGAGTTTTAGACTCTATGATGAAATCACTTGTTGCCACCTATGTTTAAAATAAAAATAAAATAAAACAAAGCAACACTTCCCCATAAACCATTTGGCAATGCCCAAAATATCCCCCCAAATATTCCTCATTGCATTTTTAAGACTAAATATTTTGAAGCAGTTTAATGGCCTTGTGTCCTGACTTAGATTCTTTTAATTCCTTAGGTAATGAAGACTTTGAATCTGGGAAGCTGTTGTATAGTTTTAGCACACAGCACAGCACCTAACGCATGGTAGAGACTCAAAGATTTGTTGACTGAATCAAAGAATGAATGAAAATGTACAAACTACCAGTCATAAAATAAATCACAGGGATGTAATGTACAGCACAGGGAATATAGTCAATGATATTATAACAACTTAGTATGGTGTATAATCTATAAAAATGTTGAATCACTATGTTGCACACCTGGAACTAATAGGTCACTTGTACCTCATAGAAAGAAAAAGAGAGAGAGAGAGAGGGAGGGAGGGAGGGAGAGAGAGGGAGGGAGGGAGGGAGAG
>NC_041226.1:13227142-13249906 GCF_002837175.3 Physeter macrocephalus | reverse complement strand
AGGGAGGGAGGGAGAGAGAGAGAGAGAGAGAGAGAGAGAGAGAGAGAGAGAGAGAGAGAAAAGAAAGAAAGAAAGGAGGGAGGGAGGGAGAGGAAGAAGAAAGGAAGGAAGGAAAAGAAAGAAAGAAAGAGAGAAAGAAAGAAAAGAAAAGAAAATGTTGAGAATGACTTCAGGATGGCTTCGCAGGATAATTTAGAGGGCTTTTTAGGAATAACCCTACTCCTAGTAGTGCACCAAGCACAAGGGAAGGTAACAAGATGTTTTTGGTCATACCAGGCAAATGGCCATTCATTCTTCTGTAGATTTGCATTTCTCAGAGGAACAAAGTGGAAAGAGGAAGAGTGAAAGATCACTTGTGTTTACCAGAATTACAGGCTGGAGTCACAGAAATAAATTAAAAAATCTTTTTTTGAGTTAAGCCCCCTGCGCATTACTTGTGTGTTGATATATGAGAAGTTCTGAATGAAGAATAGGGAGTTTTGAAAAAAACATGTTTCTGTCCTTTGCGTGGTGTGTCTGTCATGAACTGTTCTGCTGTGTCACCACAGCACATTCCCCATATTTGGGCTGAACCGCATTTATTGAGAAACAGGTGGGCGGGGGAGACAGAGAGAGAAGGAGGATGTACGTGTTAGAGGCGAACTCATTTCTATTGTTCCTAAACACTCATCAGGGTTAAAAAATGGCATCCAAGGTGTCCTGGGGTGACTTTATAACAACGAGAAGGTGGACATATACCTCCCTACCTATAAAAACAATTTCAAAACATCTATTTAGAAAAAGGGAAATATCCCTTTTCGGAATTTGAGCTAAGCTGTTCTACATGGATATCATCTGATATTTAGAATAATACAGTTTTCTGAAGGACACACTGGGAGCATTTTTTAAAAGTGGTTTATTGACTACATCAGTAAAATAATACCGTATTGCTTACAAAAAAGCTGGCAGGTTTGTAAAATTCTTAAAGTTTTAAGGATATTTGGTGTTTTGATCAGCAAACAGTTTAGAAGATAAAGCGTCCCCAAAGCTAATTTGATTTGCTCTGCAGTTTGCTAACAATGGGGTTCTTTACTGCCTAACGAAAATGTTTAGATGATAAGATGGCCAGAATACGTTTTTAAAGTTAGAGTTGTATTTTAGAAGTAGCCATATAATGTGAACTCTCTTAATTCTACTAAGGAGTCTAGATTGTTTCTATTAGATATAACTTTAGAAGCAAAATATGTAAAGTTTAACAGTTAACTAGAGGAACTGCAACATACACAACTTGGTAGATATTTATTGAATGAAAGGGTATTTATTCCTGAAAAAGCTGAATCAGATTTTTATAAATTGCAGCATACTTTTACATTTATAATGAGTCATTTTGTAAGACAAATAATCTCTCCCAAATTTACATTTGTGGCAAAGCCAGATTTTCATACATCAGAATTGCTTCGAGTAAGGGCACCTTTAAGATGCCTTGTGTTGTATCTTTTTGAGGTTGCTAAGGTACAGAAAGTTTGTTTTTTTTTAAGGGCAACAGTTATTCAGTTTATAAACAATTCAGTAAAAATAGATTTCTGAGGATCTTCAATTTGTAATTGATAAATCATCCATGCTAAAATAGTTGGCCTTGATTCTATTTTCCTTGAGAATGTGGAATGTTTTATAAACACACTAAGATTTACAAATATAGGAGGGAGGAAAGAAAGAATTGCACTGTCTAATGTGATGATATACATTTGTGCATACATGAAATTTCAATCAAAACATTCTAATACAAACAGTAAAGTACGTTAGAATTTGGTCTAAATTAAGAAAAGGCTGTAAGTAACACATAATCTACTTTGTTGCAATCCTATTTGGGTCCTACTGTGAGTTAAAGACCTATATTTTTTTCTGTTATCTTGTCTCTCTGCTGAGTTCTGGTGATATAATTCAAGTTTTAAGACAAGTAAGAGCTCCTGATGAATGGGTTGTCTCTTTGTAAGATTTTCACTACCTATTGTCTAACTGGGAATGCAAGACTTATCTTGGGAGTAAAAAAAACATGGAGCCACATTTTAGAGTAAATAGCACACTACTTTTTGAATGGATACTGGAAATCCAGTCTTCTTGTCATTTTAACAAGAGCTGAACCAAGATCTGTAGGCATCTCAGAGAGAGTAATCATATGGTTCTGCTCCAAAATCTGTTGAGGAAAGGTGGGGGAGGAATCAATCTTTGTTAATAAAATGTTTATACGGAAAGAAATTGAAGTATGAAGCAGAATCAATGCTTGGAAAAATAATGGGCAAAACATTTCCTAATTTTTGCAGTTCTTCTTCTCTTCTAGGTTTTTTATTGGGATTTTTCTGACTCTGGAGGTGTTTTTCAGTTGATACAGAATTCAAAAAGTACAGAAGTAACATGTCTTTCACCCTTCTCCCCAGCCACCATTTTCTTTCCAGAAGCATCTAATGTCGTCAGTTTCTTGTGCATCCTTTCAGAATAATGAAAGTATTTATCTTCAGTCCCTGCCTCGAAACTATTATATTAAAGGTTCAAAAGGCAATCAAGTAAATCACTCCTTTCTGTAAGGAACGTGAATCCTCTGTATTACCACTTCAGAATTTCCTCTGACTTCCTAATTTCCAGGTTCTGAGTGGCATGATCATCACAAAAAAATATTTAGAAGTGTTATTTTTTCACACTTGAGGGCACTGCCTACTTTAGTAGGAATGTGACCAACTTATATTTTGAGAGTGTGTTGTGATATTTTTATGATTCATATAGATAAGTACCCAAGTACCGTCTTGACTGCCCTGCTTCTTTATCCAGCTCTGATCACCTCCTTGTATCATAAAGGGAAAAGAGCCCACTGATAGAGGACCCAGGTTTCAGTCTGAGCAGTGAGCAATGCTTCTTTTCCGAGAGTAGGTTGACTTTTTCTGAAGCTCCTTGGAGTGGGACCCTACAACGGCTTTGTTGTCTGTCAGCTGTGCTGGCTAACTGGCCCCTGTAGGAGCTTGCCTTTTGTTTTGTATCTGTATTTCAGAACACACTCCTGTTTTCCCACCCTCTCCCTACTTCCCACCTTTTCCTTGCTCCTGAAGTCTCTCATCCCTCCTCCTCCCAGTCTTAACTCAAGCTTCAGTCAAGACATTAGACTTTTTCAGAGGTAATGCTCCCATTCTTCCAGTGACCAGATGGACAAACCTACCTGAATCTGCCCTCATTCTCCCCTCTTCCCTTCTGTGGCCCCACTTCCTCTATCTTTTGCAACATGAATCTCTCCTTTTTTTACTGATTAATTTTCTCTCAATGTGTAAGATGGTCTCTAGAAGCCCCATCTTAAAAACACAAAACAACACTCCACTGATCCCACCTTCCTCAACAGCTACCACCCTGTTAGGTCTCCCACGGTCTCTCACCTGTACTGTAGTGTGTTCTAGTTGGTCTCCCTGCTTTCTTACCATCCTGCTTTTCTCCACATAAGCAGCCAGTGTGATCATGTAAAAATGCATGAGGTCATTTAACTTCTTTGTTTTTTAAACCCATTTAAAGTCTCCCCTTTGCACTTAAAATAAAATCCATTTTCCACACATTGCCTTCAAAGTCCATCATGAGCTGCCTCCAGCCCACCCCTCCCACCTCACCTCCTTGCCCACTCCTCCTTGGCCACACAGGCTTTTCCTTCAGCTACCCAAACTCACCAAATTCTCCCCCCCCTTAGGCCACCCTCTTAGAACTTTTGCCTGGAATTCTCATTCCACAGCTTCTGGAGAAGCTGGCACTGTCGCCTCTCTGTTTGTTACCAAACCAGACTTCAGTCCACTCACCCAATGTGCAGCAAAGCCAATCTACTGACACTAGGTTATGGTGAAGGAAAGTACAGTGTTTCTTGCAGGGCCAAGCAAAGAGAAGGGGTAGCTCATGCTCAAAAGACCCGAATTTCAGGGTCCCTTGAGATTCTGTATGAATTTTAAAATGTAATTTTCTATTCTGCCAAAAAATTGGGATTTTGGGGGGTAATATTGACAACAATATTAAGTCTTTCAATCCATGAACATGGGATGTGTTTCCATTTACTTATGTCTTTCATTTCTTTCAGCAGTGTTTTATAGTTTTCATTATGCAAGTCTTTCACCACTTTGGTTAATTCCTGAGTGTTTTATTTGTTTTGATTCTATTGTAAATGGGATTGTTTTGTAATTTCCTTTTCAGATTGTTCATTGTTAGTGTATAGAAATGCAGCTGATTTTTGCATGTTGACTTTGTATCCTTCTGCTTTGCTGAATTTGGTTATTAGTTCTAACAGATTTTGTGCGTGTGGACTCATTAGGGTTTTCTACATATAAGATCATATCATCTGCAAACAGATGAATTTACTTCTTCCTTTCCAATTTGAATGCCTTTTATTTCTCTTTCTTGCCTAATTGTTCTGGGTAGAACTTCCAGTATTATGTTGAATAGAAGTGACAAAAGCGGGCATCCTTGCCTTGTTCCTTATTTTAGAGGAAAAGCTTTCAGTCTTTCACCATTGAGTATGATGTTTGCTGTGGGTTTTTTTTTTTTTTTTTTTTTTTTTTTTTTTTTTTCGGTATGCACGCCTCTCACTGTTGTCGCCTCTCCCGTTGCGGAGCCCCCGCTCCGGCGCGCAGGCTCAGCGGCCATGGCTCACAGGCCCAGCCACTCCGCGGCGTGTGGGATCTTCCCGGAACCCATGTTCCCTGCATCGGCAGGCGGACTCTCAATCACTGCGCCACCAGGGAAGCCCCTGTGGGTTTTTTAATATATGTTTTTTATTATGTTGAGATAGTGTCCTTCTATTTGTAGTTTGTTGGCATTTTCTCATGAATGGATGTTGAATGTTTTCAAATGCCTTTTCTGCATCAGTTGAGATGACATGTGTTTTTTTCCCTTCCTTCTGTTAATATGGTATATTACATTGATTGATTTTTATATGTCTAACCATCCTTGCATTCCAGGAATAAATCCCACTTGGTCATGGTATATAATCCTTTTAATATGCTGCTGAATTCAGTTTGTTCGTATTTTGCTGAGGGTATTTGCATTGATGTTCATAAGGGACATTGGTATAGTTTTCTTTTCTTGTAGTGCCTTTGTTGGCGTTGGTTTCAGGATAATTCTGGCCTCATGGAATGAGTTAGGAAATGTTCCCTCTTCTTCAATTTTTTGGGAAAGTTTGAGAGGATTGGTATTAGTTCTTTAAATGTTTGGTAGAATTAGCAAGGTCCCAGTGAATTAGCAGGTCCTGGACTCTTTGTCAGGAGATTTTTTTGATTACTTGTTCAGTCTCCTTCTAGTGATAGATCTATTCAGATTTTCTGTTTCTTCTCCAGTTCATCTAGGTTATCTAATTTGTTGGAGTACAGTTGTTCATAGTACTCTTTTATAACATATTTATTTCTGTAGAATCAGTAGTTTGGTTTCACTGATTTTTTTTCTATTGGTTTTCTGTTCTCTGTTTCATTTATCTCTGCTCTAATCTTTATTATTGTCTTCCCTCTGCTAGCTTGGGGTTTAGCTTGTTCTTCATTCTCTAGTTCCTTAAGTTGGCCTAGGCTTTAATGTCTGGCTTCCAAAAGGAGAAAAAGAGAAACTTAAAAGGGGGTGAGGTGGAGAAAAAGTATCAGCCCTTTAAAGCCCCTGGAAGTCACTTCAGCCAGAGGGGAAGGGTCTTGCACCAGTGGGAGGTGCAAGATCAACGGCTGCCCTCCAGTTAGTCTGCATCTCTGTGATTGGATCAGCAGTCGGTGATCAGAGCACAGGTACCTGATGTTTGGAGGACCCGGTCCTTTTTGCCTACCTTGGCTCCCTGCGGAAGCCGTGCAGGCTGCTGCCAAGGGATATGGACTAGGTAACTGCTTCTTGTGCTAAGAACTGAAATTGGCCCAGATTAGCCACAATTTACCATCCAAGCCTTCCCCTGAAGTTGCCAGCCTTCAAATGACTCGAGTTCCAAAATAGTTACATTAGATTCTTCTAGTGTAATAATTGTCTACGTGGGAAGACAGATTCCTGGTGCTTCATACTCTGCCCTCTTCTTAGAATTCTCTTCCTAGTCTTTTTAAAAGAGCCTTCCTCAGCACCCCATTTAGTTAGAATAGTCAGCTATTCTCTTCATTCTCTTCAGCTTCTTCCCCTTCTCTCTCATACTTTCTCCTTTTCCTCTCCTAATTCAGTGGGTCTTTTTTTTCATTTTTTCTTTTTAATCTTTTGGTGGTCACAAGTTCTTTTAAGAATTTGAAGAAAAATATCTATGAATTATCTCCCTAGAAAAATATATGCACAATCACCCAAAATGAGCAGACAGTTCAGAGGTCCATAGGTGCTCTGAAATTCCACCAGGGGGCCCCTATTATAAGGACGCATGTCTGTCATCTTCCTTTGACACTGTGGGCAGGAAGTATTCTACTCCTGCAACAAGACATTCACTAGGAGATTGGTGAATGCGAACTGCCCTCTCACAGATTTGTAGGAAGTCTCTGATTACAGCTAGAAAAGCCTCTTTCCTGGCATATGAAATCATGATGCCATTTCCATGTTTATCCACCAACTGGCATGTTTATCCAATGACATTAAACTGGTATGTGTATGAGGTAGTTACTTACACCTTACAATACAAACTTGTGATTGCCACTCATTTGGAACATGTAGAGATGACAGGCCAGTTTAAGTGAGGACAAATTTGAATTAATCAAATATATGTCTGTGTATTTGTGTGTGTGTGTATGTGTTTAATTAATTTACTTATTTTATTTATTTTTGGCTGCGTTGGGTGTTCATTGCTGCGCATGGGCTTTCTCTAGTTGTGGCGAGCAGGGGCTACTCTTCATTGGGGTTCCGGCTTCTCATTGTGGTGGCTTCTCTTGTTGCGGAGCACGGACTCTAGGTGCACGGGCTTCAGTAGTTGTGGCACGCAGCTTCGTAGTTGTGGCACACGGGCTTAGTTGCTCCACGGCATGTGGGATCTTCCTGGACCAGGGCTCGAACCCGTTTTCCCCTTCATTAGCAGGTGGATTCTTAACCACTGCGCCACCAGGGAAGACCCTGTGTGTGTGTTTTAAGCCTCGTTTCTCTTCAGGTGTGTACAGTAATAAGACATGATATACATGTGCCAACAGTGATAATAATAGCCAGCTATTTTCTAGATAGCATTCTTTTGGGTCTCTCTTTACACTTTAAAAGCCATATCAATTACTGGTGTACAAGAAGTGCTGTAGAAGTAGTCAAGGAAACAGTCTCTTCTTTTAAGGAGGTTAAATGTTCTTTTGGCGGGGATTCCCTGGCAGTCCGGTGGTTGGGTTCAATCCCTGGTCGGGGAACTATGATCCTGCAGACCACGCAGCACAGCCAAAAAAAAAAAAAAAGTTCTTTTGGCAAGTGTGTTCAAATTCTAAATTTCTGTAGTAAACTGTTTTATGGAGGGAATGCTGAGATAAACTTAATGCTGGCCGTGGATTAGAGGGTCAAAATTGATAAGGTTGAAAATTTTAAAAACAAAACAAATAATGAAATAACAGTGTTCTGTCATTAATGTTTCTGGAGTGGCCCCTGCAACCCATGGATACCCCGGGCTGACTGGGGTACACTGCCTGGTAGGTGATGTAGATTTTTCTTGGCCACATTGACCAAGAAGCAGTGCCCATGAGGGGTTGTTCAGTGGTTCCATATGCTCCTGAGCAGACAACCAATGTATGCATCTTAAACAGTATTTTTTGAATTATGTTTTCTTCAGGATTGAATTCACCAGTTGAATCTTCCAGTGAGGCCAAGTAAGTGGAAATAAGATTGAGTAACTGCTAACGGGAGTTGGATTTAAACGGACAACTTAAAAAATAAAAGGCTCATATCTCCCAAACTTTTATCCAGCCTGGCAAATTGGATTTTAGTGTGGAACGATGCACAGTTAGATCATGGAGTGTGCATGTGGCCAGTGCTGCTTTCTTTTCAGTGGTCCTGTTTATTTAAAAAAACTTGAAAATGAGAAGTTGTTTTGCTCACTCAGTTAGGGTTTATTGTAAAACTCAGATGGCAGAGAAAGAGAGTACAGTATTGGTTGTGCGCTGTGAGGGTGTGAAGTGGGCCGCGAGCGAGCCGGAGAAGGCGTGGTCGTGGCGCTGTCTTTCTTCTGCCCAAAGAGGGAGCGCTAACGGTGCACAGATGGCCTTTGTGGATGTCTGGCCGCATCAAGGCCTTGATGAAGGCGCTGAAAATGGTGGCAGACATAGTCACGCCAAGTGTACATTTTCACTCTTATTCCCCAGGGGTGATAAAAATAATGCTAGAAAGAAACAAAAAGGTGGAGAGAAAAGTGGGCCCTGTGCTGTGTGGGTAGATGGCATTTGTCATAAAAATGGCCAGTTTGATAGCCTCGGAAAGAAGAAGTTGTTCTGCCTGGCTCCATGCGGTGTAGCTTCATAGGTGAAGGTGTTAACTTTCGGTCTCCCCAGGGGTAGCAACGTAGCACCAACAGCTGAGGGAATACAGCTATTTTCCTTTTCCATTCTTGTGTTCCCCTAAAATAGAGGTCGAACAAATATTTTAAAGGTGCAAAATGCTATCAGAAAACACTATTTGAAATGAATATTACAGGAATATCTTGGCATAATGGCCACAAAACACTTTATCGCTTGGCAGGAAAGAGTTATAGAGGAAAGTAGCACATTAGCATTGAGGACTGCTTGTTTCGCCCAGTAAAAGCAAGTGCAGTGTACAAACAAGTGTATCCTGAATGTGTTATTTGCATTCATTTAGCACAAATAAATCATTTGGTTTCACTTCGAAGTGGAAACAAAAATCCCATGTGTGGGATGACACGTGGTTGTTGTGTTAATCCCATGTGACACGACAGACACGGAGTCATGGACCCATCGCCCAGACAGACCCTCCCAGTGAGACCGAGCCCCTTCTTGATCCGCAGAGGAGGAAATGAGGGGCCCCGGAGAGAGCACAGGACTCGCCCGAGATCACACAGTTGATCCATGACAGCGATATGCAATTTTCTTACAAAAGTGAGAATTTAACCACAAAAAACTTTAGAAAATTACCCATATCTGCCAAGTGAGTTTGTCTTTTAACTGTGACTTACATCCTTCTAAATGCAGCTCAGTGATCATCTTTGGAACCCTTCTAGAAGCCCCCAGGTTGGACCAAGGGCTCTTCCTGCTATACCACCTCCTGCCTCTCTCTTCCGTAGCTCTTGTTATATTCTGTAGAAATCATCTGGTCGTGTTTTTGTGTATGAATCCTCCATGTACATTCATCTTTATAGTTTATTTTGTTTCATTCTTCTTTGTGCTTTATAGGAATGGAGTAATGACCAGCGTGAGTAACACCACCCCCCTTCCTCTTTTTGTGAGTTTTACAATGACCCCCCCGGGGGGTGCTCTGTGCTAATTATTACAGTGAGCCTGGCCAGTGGTGTTTTCAGGATGTCATGCTAGGTTAAAGCACATAGTCTGCGGGAACCTAAATTATCTGAGGATGGAAAGCCGTTCCGAACCAGGTGGACACGACTGAACAAACTTGGGCGAGGTGGGGGCCCTACACTGTCGCTGTCAGTGTGATGACCGGCTGGCGATAAACAGGGACCCTTTGTTCTACTAGTGGCTAAAACATTACAGGAATGTTCGATACTATGTATAAAATAGACAACTGATGGGAACATACCATATAGCACAGGAAACTCTATCTAATGCACTGTGGTGAACCTAAATGGGAGGGAAGTCCAAAAGGGAGGGGATATCTGTATCTGTATGGCTGATTCATTTTGTTGTGCAGTGGAGACTAACACAACGTTGTCACGCAACCAAGCGCCAATAAAAATTAATAATAATAATAAACATTATAGTAATGAGAATGGGAGGATAACCTTTGTGGACCTTAAACCACACCCCTGGACAAATAAGAACTATTAACATTGACAAGAACCGGAAGCCTTAGTGTCAGTGAGAGTCCAAGTTTGATTCTTTTTTTTTTTTTACATTTAGTTTTTATATTAAAAAATATATCAAACAAGTGTAGAGAATCATATTTTGAACATCTGTGGACCCAATCAGCTTTTCTAAACCTTAACTTTTTTTTACAGGACCTAAATATATGCATTTGTAATTTACTTTGTGTTTTTATTAAAATTTTTTATTAAAGTATAGTTGATTTACAATATTGTGTTAGTTTCAGGTATACAGCAGAGTGATTCACTTATACATATACATATATATGCACACTATATATATTATTTTATATGTACTATGTATATTTTCCAGATTCTTTTCCAGTATAGGTTTTAACAAGATATTAAATTTAATTCCTTAGGACTGTAACTTTTTGATATTTTGTATTCTTTTTCTTCCCTATCCAGTGGTCACTATTACAAATTTGACTTATTACTCTGAGATTCTAAATATGAGTCTCTGGGCCCTCCCCCAATGCAAGGGCTCTGTGTAATGGGACAGGAGCTGTGTCTTGTAGCAGTAAAATCATAGTTTTGGAGCCACGGTGAGGCTCATAAAGATTTGAAATGTGGCAGAGAGATGAAACTGCAGAGCCAGGGTTCCCAGATCCTAGATTCTTGACTAGTTAAGATTTCCCCAGGGGACGAGGAGGGACAGTGGCCCCTGAAAGTCACTCATCAGGGTGAACCTCAAACAGACATAGTTTGAGGAAATGTATGGTTTAGGGGTAATGCTTTTCAAACATTTTTTGACTGTAACCCACAACAACAAACAAACTTTGCTTGGTGACCCTCGACACATGCACATGTACACACACAAACACACACACACACACACACACACACAGAACACCTACCTCTGAATGAGACATTTAAATGGAATAATGCCTTTTCTTTCTTTGTTAGCTGCCCTGCAATATGGTCTACTTTGTTGTTTTTACAAAAGCTATGTGTTCCAGTAAGTTGATTTCCCAGGCCATTAATAGATAGGAACCCACAGTTAAAACGACAACAGCAGCAGCAAACCCTGGTTTAGAGAACTGTGATTTGTTTCATGGAGCAAAAGTTTTTTAAAGGGTATATTTTGTTTAACTCTGCTGAACATCTTTATACATAGCTGTTTTCTACTGCTGACCTGAGCTTAAAGATTTATGCCACAATTTACTAATAACAAATCCTATATAAAACTAAACAGAATTCAAAGCTCTTTGGGGGTTCAGATTATTCTGTGTCGTGTTACTTCTCTTTAGAGCTCCTGACCCTCTTCAACCATTGCTTTAATGCAGCCTGTCTCGATTAAGTAAACAGAGCTCGAACACAATGTCTTAACTATATTTTATAAATTCATGATTGTTAAGCCACAAAATCAACCTTTCCAAATAAAACAGTGTAAGTCAAACTGCCAAGAGAAAAAGAACAGCTATCGAGCCCTTAACGTCTCCTTTTCACCCTAGTTTACCTTTCTCCATACAGTGCTAACTAAAGTCTATACAAGGAATAAAGCGATGTATGTGTTGCTTCGTATTTATTGAATGTCACCAATTTTTGTGTAACCACCATCCTCTTCACAGAGCTGCCTGATGGTTATCACAAGAGCAGGCGTTGTGATAGCACCTTTGTTCAAGATGTGCATGTAATTGTACTCAGAAAGGTGCAGCTTTCCCCCCAGGGAAGCAAAGGAGAAAATTATGTTTACTTCATATTAAATGAGCTATTGTTGGAGATTATGAGCTAGATTGATTCCAAGATGCTAAAATGAGTCAGCTTTCTCCAAAATATTACCAGCAGCTACTTTAAACATTAACAAGGGAGCTGGTTTCTAAAATCTGGAAGAAGGAGAGAGTTTTGTTTAAGCCAGCTATTTCACAGAAGAGGAAATGCAGTTCTACCTCAGGAAATTTAAATGGGACTGTTGAATAACTGGGAAAGAATGTCTCCTTTAGATGAGAGGGCAAAGAAGAATTCAGCTGATTTTCAGGGAGAATAACAAATGTGACAGCAGTACTTTTTTGTGTACGCGTTTATGTATGTGACTATGCGTAACTTCTAGAACTTTCTGTCTTATGACCCCTTTCCATTTTTTTAAAAAAAGATTTATTAGGCTGTGCTGGGTCTTTGTTGTGGCACAAGGGATCTTAGTTGCGGCATGCATGTGAGATCTAGTTCCCCTACCAGGGATCAAACCTGGGCCGCTGCATTGGGAGTGCAGAGTCTTACCCACTGGACCATAATGGAAGTCCCATAACCCTTTCTACTTTTAAGAATTATTGAGAACTCCAAAGAACCTTTGCTGATGTGGCTCATATCTTTTTTTTTTTTTTTTTACCATTTTAATAATTAAAACTGAGAAGCTTATAAAATTTACTGGCTCATTAAAGACAACAATAAACTCATTATATAGTAGCATAAACTTTTTTTTGAAAAAACTAGATTTTACCCCCAAATAGTGAAAAGAGTGCTATTGTTTTATATTTCTGCACATCTGTTTACTGCCTGGTTTACTATATGACACTTGGATTCTCACATCTGCTCGTGAATACAATCTGTTGTCATCTGTTGTTTGGGTCGAAGTACATGGGGAAAATCTAGCACACACAGATGTGTAGTTGGAAAAGAGAGGGCCTCACAGCCCACTGAAAGGGACTCTGGAACTCCCAGGGGTCCTTGGGTCACATTTTGAGAACCACTATCCTATAAAGTAGTTTGGAAGAATATATGAGTGGTGAGATGATTAGTGGTCCTAATTTTTTTCTTTTTCATTTATATATATTTTGTACAGTGAAGATGGATCACTTGTGCAAACTATAAATTATAAAGGAAGAGGCATGAGCATGTTGAGAAAAAACCCTAGAAACCCAAGCAGAGACATTTATACTTGGGAAACCATGGAGCCACTGTAATTTCTCAAGTAGGAAAATGGCATGTTAAAAATTGTATTTGGTAGTACATGGATTAGAATTGGAAGAGAGGAGCTCCTTCAGAGGTGTTGCAGTGATCAAAGGGGGTGGGGGTGGTGAGGTGGGGCAGGGCTCAGATATGCAGAAATGGAGAGAAAGCTTCAAAATCTGAAAGACGTTTCGAAGGCAGAATTACCAAGACTTGGATATAGGGAATAAAGGAGAGGGAAGAGTCAAAGGTGACTGAGAGTTTTCAAGTCTAGAACATTTGAAGAATATTTTCCCTCTTACATCCAACCTTTAACCTTTTCTGAAAATTATCCTGATTAAGTTCACTGAAGTCTTATTTTGTGTTTTTCAGAGTTGGCCAGCCCATCCCAGGGCTTAGGAGAAAGTCAACCCACTTTCCAGCCTGCATTGGTCACAGTTATTTCCAGAAGAAAGGGAAGACCTATGACGTCCCTGGAGAGTTGGTACCTATGACATCCCGGGAGGCGTCCTTGCTCACTTCACTCGGGCCCTGCAGGCAGTGAAGGGCCTTGGGTCCAGCTCCTGTTTGCACTGGACGCCTGTGGTCCCTCTCTTATGCACTCCAGCACCCCCATCAGCTCCCTCTTCTCCTTCACCAGCCCAGCAGTGAAGAGACTGCTCGGCTGGAAGCAAGGAGATGAAGAGGAAAAGTGGGCGGAGAAGGCAGTGGACTCATTAGTGAAGAAGTTAAAGAAGAAGAAAGGAGCCATGGATGAGCTGGAGAGGGCTCTCAGCTGCCCAGGGCAACCCAGCAAGTGTGTGACGATTCCCCGCTCCCTGGACGGGCGGCTGCAGGTGTCCCACCGCAAGGGTTTGCCCCACGTCATTTACTGCCGAGTGTGGCGTTGGCCCGATCTCCAGTCTCACCATGAGTTGAAGCCACTGGAGTGTTGTGAGTTCCCATTTGGCTCCAAGCAGAAAGAGGTGTGCATTAACCCCTACCACTACCGCCGTGTGGAGACGCCAGGTGGGTTTCCTTCATGGTTCATTGTAAAAGGTAAGAGGGTGTGTCCCAGTTGGTGGATAACATGGGGCACTGGCAGGAGAAGGACCCCCCCTTACCGCAAGAGGGGGAGAGAAGAGAGGGAGGTTCGATTTGGAGGAACTGATCCAAATTTTGTAGTCAGAACAATCTAGACAGAAGATATTTTCATTTCAGTATACGTGTAAGCTTTGTGTGATTTTGAAAAATGCAGTTTTATTTTGATGCATTTTGGAGTCATCATCCAGTTCTTGAAAGCTCTTAATATGGCTCAACATGATCAACTGTAAAAAAATAAGCATCCTCCTCCCCATCCGCCTTTCCTGCACTCAACTGTGCTGAGCTAAACGGGCTGCACTTTCCCCAAGCTCAAGTAAGTGGAGATATCTCCTACCTGGGTCTGAAAACAGCCAGTGAAAGAGTTGCTAGAAATCCTTCCAAGACTGAAAATAGTGGCGGTTAGGGGAGATTGGTGGCTGTTCTTAAATATGGCTTTAAATATAGGAAGGTGTTGTACCTAAAACTCTTCACACACGTGTGTGTGTGTGTGTACCTATATTTCACACACACACACACACACACACACACCCTTTTGGAGAAGTCTGGTGTTCATCTTCATTCCTTCACACTGGCTGTAACAATTTGACTACATTTCTCTTTGGATGGAGTGTTCCTATGGCTTGATGGATGCAGTTTTTGTGGGAGCTTCCTCTCCCTGATTGGCCATCTGCCCCATTCCAGGAGACCAAAGGGCTGGCACATGCACTCTGGGAACTGGCCCATGTCCATTATGAGGCAGTTCTAGGTAGGAAGGCAGGTAGTGGGGGGAGTCCAGCCTGCCTTCTGGCCCCCTCCCAGGTTCAGTTAACCTTGCAGCCATCCTGGCTAAGTCATGCCCAGCCTATAGCAGTCTTAGTGAGGTGACCTTTCAGGCTCCCAGATCCCACTATCATGCTGTTAAACTGTTGTCAAGGAAGTCACCTGCCTGAGCATGGATGCTTCTACGGTCACATCACCCCGGATACAGGGTGAGACTGTGAAGAGAAAACCCCACATTCCTGGTGAATCTGATGTGCTTTCCCCTAGATCATGTAGGTCTTTGCTTTCTCCTCTTCTTTCCTGCTTCTCTCTGAGCTTTCTTTGCCTACTTTAAAAATACGTCGTCAATGAGTTTATGACAGAAATGACTTGATTTCTCTTTTGTTTCTAAGATTTGAATTATATTAAGCATTCAGAATACATCCCATGAAAAATATTTATAAGAAATCATTTTTCTCTTCCTGAGTAAGGTAGTTATAACATGTATCTTATAAGAAGTATCTTGTAAAATGTATCTGGCTTTCCTTTTGAACACTTGAAACCCTAATTTTAAAGGATTATTTCATGTTTTCATTTTTCATATTATGTGAGGTTCTTTCAGGAATGATAGTGTGAATGTTTTTACATATGGCAGGTAGATTTCATATCATCATATTTTAGGTCTGAGTTTCCAAAATGAAAAATGGGCAACGATTGTATTGATTTTAAGGTAATGTTTAAGCCATACCTTTTTTTTTTTATTCATGACTTTGATCTTTTAATAGAAAAAGGCAGATTTTACATCTAGCTTTCTGGCCGTGCTTAAAGTCAGCATTTTGAGAGCAATGAAGATGCTAATGTGCACCAGGTTTTCTGGGTCCCTAATTATCATACAGCTGAAGTTTTGCCTTTAAAATCTCTCATCTTTTGACCACCCGTTTTAGGAAACTTGAAGGCTGAATTCTGATTTTCTTTACACTCACACAACCACTTAAAAAATCAGTGTTAGTGCTTTTCAAACTATCTGTAGTGAAGGACCAGTTTTTTAAAAAATTTCCAATCCGTCAAATATCAGTATTTTTACAATACAAATGAATTACTAGGCAGATGAAACTTTTAAAAGACTTACAAAATACAAGCTCAATATTTTTTACTATTCATTTCAACAGATATAAAATGACTCTGTCAAGTGGCTATTAAAGTTTCTAAACGCAAACTCTCAGTTTCAGTACTTGTATTCCCACGGACTGGTACCCAGCATCTGGTAAAGTCTCACCAGTCCTCAGACCTCACTTTGTGTGGCTTGCGTCTGGTAGAAGCCGTGCAAAAATGTTTTCAGGGCTCATAATGATTTTTCTTCATGCAACCGGAGGTTATTTCAGGAGTATAATTTCTCCTCCGTGTAAAATGCCCACACTCTATCAGAACCACATGACTTTTGAAAAAGATACAAAAGCTTTTCTCCGCTTTGCTCTGCAGTTCCTTATACGCAGTAACTCCTTCCATTATCTGCCCCCAGGGTAATGCTTAGATAATGTGGTATTTAAAAGGTGGCATCACATTGAGACCAGTGTCTGTAAGCTCACTAGGTCATATTTGCAAGCAGCAGTTGTGATGCAGAAATAGAATTGAGTAATTAGAAATAGCTATTACTATAGATTGAATGTCTGTGTCCCCCCCAAATTCATATATTGAGAACCTCATGCCCAAGGTGATAGTATTAAGAGGCGGGGCCTTTAGATGACTAGGTCATGAGGCTAGACCCCCATGAGTGGGATTAGTGTCCTTATAAAATAGGCCCCAGAGAGACCCCATTCCCTTCCTACCGTGTAGGACACAGTGAGAAGAAGCCAGCCTGCAACCCAGAAGAGGGCTCTCCCCAGAACCTGACCAGGCTGTAACCCTATCTTGGGCTGCCCAGCCTCTGGAACTGTGAGAAATAAATTTCTGTTGTTTATAAGCTTCCCAGTCTATGGTATACCTGCTATAGCAACCCTAAGGGGCTAAGACAGCTGTGTTTTGAGTGAAAGTATTTACAAATATGATCAGTGCAAACCTAAGGTAAACTGAGCTTGTCAGGCTGAATTACAACCGGGATGATACCATCAGTTTTCCTTACAAATCTTCACTGCCTTTGGTTTTACCCAGATGATAGAAATACATTATCAAGATATTTGCCTCAGTAAAGAAAAATGCATCCTTTCTTTCCTTTTGGTGCCTCAGATCTGCAGGCCACGGTGGAGTGAAAGTCTCTGCATTCAGATATGAGGGAGTCTGTTTATCAATGTTAAGAATACACTGTAGATATCTTACATTAGAACTTAAGTCACAGAGAGTATCTGAATTCTTCATCCAAATAAGCAAAATGAGTGTTTATTTGATCTTTGTTAACACTGTGATCAAGAAGCATCACTGGAAAAGAAGTCATATGTCATTTACTATGTCAGCCCCTCACTTTCAGAGTATTCATGAGGCAAGGCATTTTTGTAAGCCTGTATATTCATGGATTACATAAAAGGAAATCGAGTGGCTTATCATCCAGGTCATTTTTGCACGGTGATGTTGAGTATTTGTTCTATCATGTCATAAGGCATATACAAATACTGGCTTTTGAAGGAGGAAGAAATCATTGTTTCTCTGCCACCCTCATCTCTGTAGTGGTTCAGCTTAAAACTTTTCATCTACCTGTTGGAGTTTATATTCTACCTGTAGAACTGAAAATTATTGCTTGTTAAGAAGCGATAAATAGTGGGTAAATGGTGGACTTCGTGATGGATGTTACTGTTATTCTATTGTAATTGTTGTCTGTTTACTCCAAAACATTTACTTTCTATGAAAGTTTTTATTGATACTTACATGTGATAACAAATCCATAGTGTGATTTGAAACAAGTGCTACCTCAGCCATTTCCAGAAGCAACCTCTTTTAATCATTCTTGCTTGGTTCTTTTGCTAGTTCTCTCCATTATTACTAAAAAAAATGAAGATAACTCTAGATAATATGCTTATACATCTGTTTCCAAATTTATCACTTTTCGCTAATTTCATTGACTCTAACATAAAAGGTGAAGATTTAGCTAATTTATATTACCTTTTTCCTTTCTTCTTCTCAATCTATATTTTGGTTTATATTATATTATTATATAAGTTAATATAATATTAATTATATTATTCTTTTGGCTATTCTATTAGTTTCCATTGTGGGATTTGAGGGGTAAGAATTATTCCCCTTAGAAGAGCATTGGTCCATTGCCTTCTACTGTCCAGCATAGGTGATGGGAAGTAATAAATCAGTTTCTCATGTCCTTGTAGGTGACTTTGAGGTGATCTTCTGGGAGCTTTTAGAATATTCAGTTTGTCCTTAAATGTTTGAAATTCAAGGTGGTATGACTAGGTCTGGATCTTTTTTTTTTGCGGTACGCAGGCCTCTCACTGTTGTGGCCTCTCCCATTGCGGAGCACAGTCTCCAGACGCACAGGCTCAACTGCCATGGCTCACGGGCCTAGCCACTCGGAGGCATGTGGGATCTTCCCGGACTGGGGCACGAACCCGTGTCCCCTGCATCGGCAGGCGGACTCTCAACCACTGCGCCACCAGGGAAGCCCTGGATCTTTTTTCATTAATTAGGCTGTATACTCTGTGGCTCTTTTCAATCTGATGACATAGATCCTTCTTTAGCTCCGAGACATTTTTGCCTATTATTTCTTTGATCACTTCGTCCCTCTGTTTTTCCTGCTTCTCTTTCTGGAACTTATGTTGGTGCCAGGTCACCCCTCAACAATACTTCATGGAATAGCTTGTTTCTGCCAAGCCTTGGGACACTTTACAAGTCAGTAGGAGCTAGGAATGCCTGGACAATGCTTGCCCTTGAGAATTGCATATGTTCCTGTTTTTGTATAGAATCAGGAGCGAATTGTTCTTTTTAAAGTATGGAACCCAGAAGGAAACATACTAAAATGAACAGACTTTATTTATAAGTTCTCTATTACTGTTTATCTTCTACTTATTCACTTTTGTTACTACTCACTGTTTATCTTTTACTTTATAACTTTTAGTTACCTTTAAGTCTTTCTGCTAAAGGCAAGTAGAATGTTTTTACTTAACCAGCCGTACGGAGCCTAAAAATTTAGGCTGGTCATCAAAGTAATTCACCGTGGTTTCTGAAGTAAAAATATCCTGGGCATGACTTGGAGTTTCATTCTGAGCAATAGAAACCGATATTGCATTAAAAAAACAAACAAAAATAAACACTTTATTGGCAGAATCAAAGGAAGCAGTGAACAGTCAGGTCTCCAGAAGGCCAGGTGATAGGACAGCTCTGGTCATTTCTGCGATGGGAATGAGTAGGCAATTTTTAGAGCGCTGACATCACAACGATTCTCTGCTAAACTTTTCGTTAATTGGCTGCGAGGAGAGAAACCATTGCTTCAGCTTGATTCCCAAGCTGTCTTTTGAGGAGGAGATGGGACCTTCGTGGACAGTGTCACGATGAGCGCACAGAATGGTAGACAGGTGGTTCCCAAAGGAAAAACAGGAGTTTATCACCCAAAAATGGACAGACGAAAAGCAGCCCGCGTCCACTCTCCTTTGGGCGGATGAGCCGAGGTTCTAACGCACCGGTTCCTTCCTCCCCCCCAGTTCTGCCTCCCGTGCTCGTGCCCAGACACAGCGAGTACAACCCGCAGCTGAGCCTCCTGGCCAAGTTCCGCAGCGCGTCCCTGCACAGCGAGCCGCTCATGCCGCACAACGCCACCTACCCCGACTCCTTCCAGCAGCCTCCGTGCCCGGCCTTCCCTCCGTCGCCCGGGCCCCCGTTCCCGCAGTCCCCGTGCACAGCCGGCTACCCTCACTCCCCGGGAAGCCCTTCCGAGCCGGAGAGCCCCTTCCAGCCCTCAGGTCAGTGAAAGCCGCGGTCTCCCGGGATACGAGTACCCTACATGGTTGTGTAGGCGGGGCCATCGTAAAAACCAGCGCTGCCACTTGCAGTTCACACAGCAGTTTCCTGCGGGCCGTTGGACCCTGCCCACCCTCTAACCTGATCAGGACTCTACCCATTTTGGAACGGTTATCAATTTCTTTCTTTTTTAAAAAAATTTTTATTGAGGTATAATTGATTTACAGTGTTGTGTTGTGTTTACAGTTTCAGGTGTACAGCAGAGTGAATCAGTTATACATGTACATATATCCACTTTTTTTTTAGATTCTTTTCCCATATAGGCCATTACAGAGTATGGAGTAGCATTCCCTGTGCTATACGGGAGGTCCCTATTAGTTACCTATTTTATATATAGTAGTGTGTATATGTCAATCCCAATCTTCCAGTTTATCCCTGTACAATCCAGTGGCATTAAGTACATTCACACTGTTGTGCAACCATCACCACGATCTATTTCCAAAATTTATTCATCACCCCAAACAGAAACTCAGTGCCTGTTAAGCAGTAGATCACCATTACCTCTTCCTCTAGCCCCTGGTAAGCTTTTATCTACTTTCTGCCTCTATGGATTTGCCTATTCTAGGTACCTTATATAAATGGAACCGTACAATCTTTGTGGGATTTTTTGTGTCTGACTTATTTCACTTAGCACGGTGTTTTTCAGAGTCCATCCACATTGTAGCAGAATCAGTTACTCCATTTTTGTAACTGAACAATAGTCCATTGTATGGATATACCACATTTTAAAAAAATTCATTCATTGGTTGATGGATATTTGGGTTGTTTCTACCTTTGGCTCTTGTGAGTAATGTTGCTATGAACATTGATGTTCAAGTATTTGTTCGAGTCCCTGCTTTTACTTCCTTTGGGTACATACCTAGGAATGGAACTGATGGGTCATATGAACTCTACGATCAGCCCCTTAATTTTGTAGATAGATTGACTCAAGGACCTACAAAAGGGTCCCCTTTATAACTTTTGCACCAGGGTCATAGTTCATTTTCTCTTAGGGAAATGCCTTATCACTGGCACTGCGGTGTGGTCCATGGACCACGTGCATTAGAATCATCAGCAATGCCTGTTAAAACCTGCATGGCGGGCTTCCCTGGTGGCGCAGTGGTTGAGACTCTGCCTGCCAATGCAGGGGACACGGGTTCGAGCCCTGGTCTGGGAAGATCCCACATGCCGTGGAGCAACTGGGCCCGTGAGCCAGAATTACTGAGCCTGCACGTCTGGAGCCTGTGCTCCACAACAAGAGAGGCCGCGATAGTGGGAGGCCCGCGCACCGCGATGAAGAGTGGCCCCCGCTCGCCACAACTAGAGAAAGCCCTCGCACAGAAACGAAGACCAACAGAGCCATAAATAAATAAATTTAAAAAAAATAAATTCATAAACTTAGTGTCAGAGAGAATTTAAAAAACAAAAACTTACACTTGCTACTCTTTAAAAAAAAAAAAAAACCTGCATGGCTGCATCCAGCCACTGATCTATTGACTCACAATTTCGGGGGGTGGGCCCAGGAATCTGCATTTTAACAGGTTCCACTGGCGATTTTTATGCCCACTTAAGTGTGAGAACTCCTTGGATGGACGATTCAGTTCTACAAAAGCAGTGGAGTTAATGCCATTGAACTCCACTGCTAACATAACAAGACCATTCGGAACCGACGTTAGGAATGTAGACAGAAGGAATCATTTGTTCTGAGGTCCTCGATACAGACTTTTCTCTCTGCCTCAGGAGTTTTGATTGTTTTGAATTAATTTCTGATAACATGTTATCTACTGAATGCATACCATTTGCCTAATTATGATCATCTGATCATAAAACTGATATTTGGGGAGAAGAGCCCTTCTCAGCATGCCTTGGGCACAAGCTTATAATCAGGTTTCAGCCATTCTGTGCTTTGGGGGCCATATTTTGAACAGTGTTGAGTCAGAGTTTCCCTTTGGCCATTGTACAATCCATGGCACCAGAGGAACTGAAAATTAAATTCACTTCAAAGAAGGTTTGGCATTCTCTGTTTTGAAAGCCAGATAACAGACTATAGAGAAGAGCTAGGAGAATAGCTCCTAGGTTTGAAGATCTCATCATGAAGTCATTTGAACCCAATAATAACTCATAAGTCAGAGGGACAGCGAATCAACCCTCTAGTGAGGGGCTCAGGACAACCAGTTTCTCCTGGAGGACTGTCCCAGTGTCACCGTAGAATGGCCCCCTTACATTACTGGTCTCTGTAGCAGTGACACTGTCCACCAAAGCCAGGAGTTTAGTGGCAGAAAGGGTTGACTCAAGCTGTCCTTGTGTAGTCTGTCAGTTTGATGTTCCTATGTTTTACTGCTTTCTTTTAGTTGACACACCACCCCCGCCTTATCATGCCACCAAAGCCCCAGGGACCCAGAATGCCTGACCTGTAGATGCCACAGCTGAGAGTCACTTAGTACTGTCAGTGCCTAACGGAAGTCACTTGGCAGATGAACAGCCAAATGTAGCTGTTTTCCAAGAGTACTTCCTGTTACCACCTCCCTTCTGGAAAACAAAGAAAAAAGCAAAAAGAAAACAAAACGTGCCGGCCTGCTGTTTCATAAGTGTTTACAGGGGCAGATAGTGTGGCTTCGCATTTTGACTTTGGCATTCCTCAGTCCCACAGAGTGAATGTTTTGTGTGTTATCCTGGTTAGTAGAACAAGTAAATTTTAAATTTTAACCGAACATTTAGGAGTCTGTAGTTCTGGATGTTTTAGTATGGAATTAGGTATTTAAGAAGTTAGTAATTTTGTCCCATTAGTGTTTCTTTACTATAATAGGTTTATAGTCATGTCTTTCATTTGGCTTAGAGGAGTGCTCTTCAAAATATGTATATAGTTTTTACATAATTTTATTTGTGTCCTGTAATAGGCTAGATAAATATTGCTCAACTTTAATGTTCATACAGACCACGTGGCGATCTTGTATAAATGCAGATTTTGATTCCCTAGATCTGGGGTGCTTTCCAAGAATCTGCATTCCTAACAAGCTCCCAGGTGATGCAGTGGCTGCAGTTCCAGGAACCACACTGAGCAGGGAGGGTCAAAGGGCTTTACTATCTAAAGTATCTCAGAGGGGGCTTCCCTGGTGGCGCAGTGGTTGCGCGTCCGCCTGCCGATGCAGGGGAACCGGGTTCGCGCCCCGGTATGGGAGGAT